>NW_020837954.1:22969425-23185176 GCF_003676395.1 Aethalodelphis obliquidens | reverse complement strand
TATATATATATATATATATATATATATATATAAAATGGAATATTACTCAGTCATAAAAAGAATGAAATATTGCCATTTGCACTAACATGGATGGACCTAGGGATTATCATACTAAGGTGAAATCAGACAGAGAAAGACAAATATCATATAATATCACTTATTTGCGGAATCTAAAAATTATCATACTATGTAAAGTAAGTCAAACAGAGAGACAAATATTGTATAATACTTATATGGGGAAACCAAGAAATAATAGAAATTAACTTATTTACAATACAGAAACAGACTCACAGACATAGAAAATGATCACTTTGATGTACACCTGAAACTAACACAATATCATAAATCAATGATAATTCAATAAAAAAATGCCCTGAAGGGAACCCTAATTTCCTCCTTTATTCCAACTGAGTCTAAATCATATAAAAGAAGTTAGAAATCAGAAAATGACAATTAATTGTCTTGTTCTATAGCTTACTCTATATGGTAATATTTAAAATGTATATATAGTTTACTCTTTCCTGATAATTGATAATTATACAATCTAGAGAAATCTGTTGTTGAAAATTTTTCTCTGTAAGCTAATCTGTGTTGTTTTTTATTTCTCCCTTTATAAGCTGTTGGCTATAAAATAGCACGTGTCTCAATATCTGGCACTGCATTTAATAATATAGATCACTATACACTTAGTAGACCTCTTTAGGCAAGTGGTAAATATGTGGTTTTATTTTATTTATTATTTATGTATATATAAAATATGTGGTGTGGTTTTGTACCAGATTTAAAGCCTACAAGGACTATAAGTAGTCCTCCATTAACTCGCATAGTCAAAACCAAAATGTTTCAAACTGACAAAGTGTATTTACGAAGTACAAGTATATAAATACAGGCTATCAATAAACAATTCTCAATAAAAAATAAAATACTTTTTCATCTTAATAGCTATTAAAGCAACTCAAATTTTAAAAATTTTGTCAATCAAACATATATTGTTGGGGCTTCCCTGGTGGCACAGTGGTTGGGGGTCCGCCTGCCGATTCAGGGGACGCAGGTTTGTGTCCCGGTCCGGGAGGATCCCACGTGCCGTGGAGCGGCTGGGTCCGTGAGCCGTGGCCGCTGACCCTGCGCGTCCGGAGCCTGTACTCCGCAACCGGAGAGGCCACAACAGTGAGAGGCCCGCGTACCGCAAAAACAAAAACAAAAACATATATATTGCAAACTTGTGATGGCTAAGATAAAATAAAAAAAGATTGAGTTTACCCTCCTTCTTTAAACAAATTGAAAAAATATATATGGAACAGTCAGTTTGAAAATTTATAAAACTGGATCTCTCATAATAGAAGACATTAATCCATGACAGAAGGCAAACTATCAAGGTGGGCCCATTGAATTCTCTAGCTCACTTCCAATATATCATCTCTAGGCCAAAGGACATGACAAGGAAACCATACCGAGGTATATTGGTCTCTAATTGCTAAAAACCAGTGATAAATTGGTTTCTAACTTAAAGGCAGAAAAAGAAAAAAAGATATATACAAAAAAGAAAAGATAAGAATGACATTAGTCTTCTTGTTAGAAACAATGCAAGCCAAAACACAGTGGGGTGACACAGTCAAGGATGAACCAGGAAATCTTTTTCACATGCAAATATATATCCAGGAAGTTATTTTCAAAAACAAAGAAAAGTTTGTCCACTTCTGCTCATAATGTAGAATATTGCAGAGAATATAATTCCTACATAATAATGAGAAAAATGCAGATAAACTTCAAAATCTTAACTTTTGGGTAACCATCAAAGACCTGAAGTTGATTAGCAACCAAATAATTTTAATTCCAAGGAAAGACAAGACCATATGTATTAATTTATTAGGATGGTCCTAACAATATACCACAACTAGATGGCTTAAAAACAGCAG
Source organism: Aethalodelphis obliquidens (assembly GCF_003676395.1). Classification (NCBI taxonomy): domain Eukaryota; kingdom Metazoa; phylum Chordata; class Mammalia; order Artiodactyla; family Delphinidae; genus Aethalodelphis; species Aethalodelphis obliquidens. The sequence goes on along the minus strand of NW_020837954.1, from coordinate 23,183,260 downwards.
GAATTTATTGTCTCATTGTTCTGGAGTCTAAAAGCCTGAAATCAAGTTGTTGGAAGGACCTTGTTACCTCTGAAGCCTCTAGGGAAGAATCTTTCTATGCCTCTTCCAGCTTCTGGTAGCCCTAGGCATTCCTTGGCTTGTGGCAGCATAACTCAAAACTGCCTGTCTTCACATGACCACCTTTCTTCTGTGCCTGTGTCTCTTCTCCTCTTTTATAAGGATACCAGTTACATTGGGTTAAGGACCCACTCTACTCCAGTATGAAATTATCTTAACTTGATTACATCTGTAAATAAGGTTAATTTAGTTTTTTTTTTTAATTGGAGTAAAATTGCTTTACAATGTTGTGTTAGTTTCTGCTGTACAATGAAGTGAATCAGCTATATGTATATTTATACCCCCTACCTCTTGGACTTCCCTCCCCCCCATAACCCCCATCTAGGTCACCACAGAGCACCAAGCTGAACTCCCTCTGCTATGCGGCAGGTTTCCACTAGCTATCTACTTTACACATGGTAGTGTATTTATGTCAAACCTAATCTCCCAATTCATCCCATCCTCCCCTTCCCCACCCCATGTCCACATGACCATTCTCAATGTCTACATCTCTATTCCTGCCCTACAAATAGCTTCATCTGTACCATTTTTCTAGATTCCACATAGATGTGTAATATATGATATTTGTTTTCCTCTTTCTGGCTTACTTCACTCTGTATGACAGACTCTAGGTCCATCCGCAACTCTACAAATGACCCAATTTTGTTCCTTTTTATGGCTGAGTAATATTCCATTGTATATATGTATCACATCTTCTTTATCCTTTCATCTATCATTGGACAGAATGGCTATCATCAAAAAATCTACAAATAATAAATGCTGGAGAGGGTGTGGAGAAAAAGTAACCTTTTTGCATTGTTGGTGAGAATATAACTTGATACAGCCACTATGGAGAACAGTATGGAGGTTCCTTAAAAAACTAAAAATAGGGCTTCCCTGGTGGCTCAGTGGTTAAGAATCCGCCTGCCAATGCAGGGGACAAGGGTTCGAGTCCTGGGCTGGGAAGATCTCACATGCTGCAGAACAACTAATCCCATGCACCACAACTACTGAGCCTGTGCTCTAGAGTCCACAAGCCACAACTACTGAAGCCTGCGTGCCACAACTACTGAAGCCTGCGTACCACAGCTACTGAAGCCTGTGCACCTAGAGCCCATGCTCTGCAACAAGAGAAGCCACCACAACGAGAAGCCTGCACACCCCAACGAAGAGTAGCCACCGCTCATCGCAACTAGAGAAAGCCCGTGCACAGGAACAAAGAACCAGCACAGTCAAAATTTAATTAATTAATTAATTTTTAAAAAAACAACCAAAAAAACCCTAAAAATAGAACTACCATATGACCTAGCAATCCCACTATTGGGCATATACCCTGAGAAAACCATAATTCAAAAGGACACATGTACCACATTTTGTTTTATGAGGAGTTAGGACTTATATATATTTAGGCGATAATATCCAACCCATAGCACCTTCCACAATACCATGAAATCCATGAATTTTCTCACCTATGGCAGATCACAGGAGGAAAAGCTGGCTATCAGAGAAGCAGGAGAAGATAAATCAGCTAATATTTTAACACATTTTTAAGGCTAAATGTGACCTGATATTTCAAAGTGGAGAAGTTGTGGCCCCAGAGATAAGAGTAGTTCATGGAGGGAGGGTTTGGGATGGCAGCACAGGAAGATCCTGAACTCACCTCCTCCATGGACAGAACAAATCTTCAATCACATGTGGAATAATTCCCTCGGAAAGTGACCTGAAAACTGGATGAACATAGCCTCTACCACAAAGGGTAAAAGAACAGTATCGAGATGGGTGGGAGAGGCAGAGGTATGGTCTTGCCAAGGAAAAAAACCACATCTCAGCCACAGCGTTTCACAATCAGGAGGGATCACAAAGTTACGGATCTTTTCCTGAGGAGTGAAAGATTTGAGCTCCACATCAGGCACCCCAACCCTTAGATCCTGCACAGGCGAGACAAGCTCCCAAAGCTCCTGGCTTTGAAAACACAGAAGGAATATGGAATATATCCAAAAAAAACTATAGAACTGCAGGAAACAGAAAACCTACTTTTATTTTATTTTATTTATTTTATTTTTTGCGGTACGTGGGCCTCTCACTGTTGTGGCCTCTCCCGTTGCGGAGCACAGGCTCTGGACGCGCAGGCTCAGCGGCCATGACTCACGGGCCCAGCCGCTCCGCGGCATGTGGGATCTTCCCGGACCAGGGCACGAACCCGTGTGCCCTGCATCGGCAGGCAGACTCTCAACCACTGCGCCACCAGAGAAGCCCAGAAAACCCACTTTTAAAGGACCCATGTGCAAATTCACTTGATGTGCAAACCAGTGTAAAAACACCAAATTGAAAAGTGCATGGACCACAGGTGAAGAGCACCCACTTACTAATCTATTATGATGCGTCTGCCAGAGGGGCAGGAACCAGTTGGGATACTTCCTGTGATCCGAGACACTGGCAGGAGCCATTTTTAAGATCTCAGGCTATCTTGCTGATGACAGAGCTGGCAGGCAGCATTTTGAAATTCTCTATATAAACTGTTAGTGCCAATGGGCCACCCCACTAGTGCGCACAGCTATCATGGTGGTCCTCCTAGCCAGTTCAGGAGCCAGCCCCCTACCCACCAGGATGCTGCTGCAGCAGCTGTGGCGCCACCACAACAGGAGGGTGTGCGTAGGGAGCACTCCTTGAGCTCCTGTCTCTAGTGGCCAGGTAGGATTGTATCTTTGAACCCCACAGGACGTTTCTCAAATAAGGCCACTCCTTCAAGTCTGGGAGAGATTGTTAATTTACCTAATACTTAGAAACAAACACAGTGAGTTAGGCAAAATGAGGGGACAGAAAAGTACGTTCCTAAGAAAAAAACAAGACAAAACCTCAGAAAAATAACTAAACAAAACAGAGATAAGCAATTTACCTGATAAAGAGTTTAAAGTAATGGTCACAGAATTTGGGAGAAGAAATGGGTGAAGGGGGTCAACTGTATGATGATGATTGGCAACAAGATTTGTGGTGGTGATCACTTTGTAGTGTATACAGATGTCAAATTATAATGCTGAAATATATATTTATAATTATATATATATATGAAATATCATACTTTTCCATGACCCTTGAATGGGTGGTCATGAAAATTATTGAGGACAGGGCAGAATTCAGATGAAAGGCACCTCTTAGAATTGCCTGTAGTTGATTAGCACCTACTGAGAGAAAGGCATGAAGCTACACACATTCCTTTTTAATTTTCTCTCTTAAAGAAGCAGAAACAGTAAACTATCAAGGAAGGGCCAGCAATTCCTTTCATCTCAAGGGCTAGGCAAAGACCCTCTATACCTCTGCCCCAGATAGAGGGTAGGATACAACCTGGAATCAGGGATCTGTACTGATAGCAAGGAGAGATGTTCTCCTGTTGGGAAGAAGTGGGAAAATCTTGCCCCAATCCAACTAAAGATGGACAGAGTATGGCTGTCATGGGGAAAAGGAGAAGAAATACTGAGAAAGTCCCACATATTATACCCAGGTACACAGGTCATGCCTAAGACTGAGGCTGGACCAGAACAACGGAGAGCTCTCCTGACTCCACCACATGCCTAGCACCAAGTAATATGCAACAACATTCTACTACTGGCGAGGAGCAACAGGATGGAGATACAGCTCTCTCTCTGCATATACATAGACCACTGGAAGTTGAGAATGGAGCATGAACACTAGGAAAAACTTTTTGGCACCCAGCTCCCACCCTAAGCATAAGGTAGTAGAAGGTCACCACTAGAAGAACATGAACTGTAAAGAACTGAAGGTAATAATAGCAACAACAGGACCCAAACCCAGATCACCATCTAACCAGATTGACACAAGCTCCTGCATTAATAGCCTAACAGGAGAGGCGATATAAATACTATTTACCTCAATCTCTACTGTCCTATGAAAAGATACTGTCTGGCATTTAAATCAGAATTATGGGATATACACATAAAACAAAAATTAAAACAAAAAAATTATTAAGGGGTAAATCATTCAGTGGAGCTGATTCAGATGTTGGATCAATCACAGAGGAAAATTAAAATAACTATTACTATATTAATGGATCTAAGTAGAAAAGGACAACATGTCTAAGAGCAGAGAGAGGAAACCATTAGAAAGACTCTAATGGAAGAACTAAAAGTAAACAATATCAATAATACCAGTAATAAAAATATAAACAATAAAAAGGATTTTTTGGTATGTTAACTGTTAGTGTGATCTACTTCCTTTCAGTAATCCAGAAAATCAAATATGTGCTCACTGAAGAATTCCTCCTGTTCACAGCATTTTAATAATTATATTTCCTTTTTCTCTTTTATTATATCTTCAGTGTCTTTTTTTCCCTCTAGATGGGAGGTAAGGTAAGCAAATGAACTTCCTAGTTTGCTCTCTTGAATTGGAGATGGAGAAATATATGTATTGCTCTACACACACATATGCACATATTTACATATTTTCCACATATGTATCTATGCATGCAAACATGATATATGTGTGTACATGTATATATATGTGTGTACATATGTATTTATATTAATATGGATTCTGATTCTGACAGTTAATGTACTTGACATCCCTTTTAGTCCCATGTCTCTCATGAATCTCTAAGCAGCTGCCCGTGATTGTATGGTTGAATAGAAATAGGCTTGATCATATTTTGTTTTGTCTTCTTTCAGATGTGTTCCCTTGGGTAAAAGATTTAACCTCACAGAATTTACTGTATTGCCAAATAGGAGAAAAATACAGTATGCAATGGAAGTGCCTAGCTTAGGGTCCAGCACATTGAAAGTGAGTGTTTGTTTTCATAAATCGTAAAAACATATTGCCATAATCTAATAGGGAGTTCCTCAAACTCTGGACTCCCATTTATATTCTTATTTTAAAAATTTAAGATCCATTTTTATTCATCAGCCTCTATTTATTACTATATAGATAATTTATTCTTATTTTTTTCGTTAAGAATTACTGAACATTCCCTTTTATTGTATTCTCCATTTTTCTATGCTACCAAATATTGTGTATAGGATGCAGTCTATGGTTTTATTTGAATATTTGTTTTCTGTCTTTTTAACCCTCTTATTTCAGTTTGAAACCCTTCTTAACTCAGACCGATGTGTTTCTTGGCAAGCTAATATTCCAAATGATGACAAGATGCACATTAACCCTTTTAAAAAGCCCATTCTAATATTATATGGTAAAGTATTTTCCAGAAACCAAATTTAGTAGCTCTGCTATTATAAAATTAACCTGGAAGAATGAGTTGCAGTGCCATCTTACCCTCAGATCCTTTCTTTTCCTAAGCAGGACATGAGTCATGACCAGATACTACTCCAAATCTTCCCTCCACCCCCAGCCTGCAACCCCAGAGCTATGGTTAGATTTTTCTCCTATGCGCTAATACCTTAAAATACAGTGAGGCTTTTTTTTCTTGTTGTTATTTGTCTATGATACGGTAAACAATATCATTTTCAGAAAAAGCATCATTACTTTCAGCCTGCTTGGACTCAGATTTCTTCTTCTCTCTGTGCATGTTCTTTCACTAGAGACTCTTCATATTTGATTTAATTGCCTGCTTCCCCACTATCACTTTTTTTCTAGATCATTTCTTTTGATCTTCATCCTCTGTAGTCATTCAGAGCACATAATGTTTTTCTTCACACATTCCTACTATTCTTTAAGCAACCAGACCAGTTTGCATTGAGATCACACATAATTGGTGAGTACTTTTAATAGGAAGACATTCACAGCAGGACACCCTGTGGTTTATCAGAAATATTTCTCTTAGGATCTAAATATCCTGAGTACCAGAAATAGTGTCCCTTGTGGCTCTCTCTGGCAAATTTCCTTGCAATATATTCTAGCAAACTGATAGGCTAGCATACATTTTCACAGAAAACTTCTCGGACTTAACTCCTCCTAAGGCTTTATGAGCTGATAAAATTTACGGGCGACTTATGTCAACTAAGATATTTCTGTCAAACAGCCAATCAAACAAATGCTATTTGACTTGATTTTATATGTGTATGTATGTATATATGTGTGTGTGTATATATATATACACACCACATATACATATATATGTATTTTTTATATATATATATATATATATATATATATATATATATATATATACACACACACACATATATATTCTCAATCACTCACTCAAGGCAAACATTTTTTCCTACCTGGAGGTTGTATGTCAAATTTATTTGCTCATATGCCAGAAATTACTGTTCTAGTCAACATTATTTTGAAGTACCTATGTACCTAAACTAAACAGATATTAAATTCTGTGTTTTCCTTAATTGACCCCCCCAAGTAGTCTTTGAATAAGGACTGTATCCTGTATCTCATCTGATTTTGTATCCTCAGTGTCTACTACAAATAGTTTTATCTATCTATCTATTTCTACATTCATTCAAGATCTATTTACTGAGAATAGCCTGGCAGTCCATGACTCCTCATGATTACATCTAGTAGAGAAAAACAAGCAATGAACAATTGGGAAATCAAATCTCCATCACTTCAAGTTATGAATATAGAGATAATGGACACAGGACTGTGATAGAGAAAAAGAAGAGAAATGAAGGTCCTAAGTAGATGGAGTGACAGGTTAACCCCTCTGAAGAAAGAATATTTAAGTAGACTTCTGAAGAGAGGGGATAATTCAGACAGATGAAGAGCTAGAGAGAAGCCAGAGATGAATACGGATGCTGACTGCAGCTTACAGAGGAAACTCCTAAAAGATCACCAAAATTACCTGTTGATTAAGCTGACCCTTGATCAACTACTGCATAAAGAGAGACACTGACAAATTCTCTATAGCACCTCTGAAGGGTGATGTTAAGGACAAAATATTTTTGATAGTTTTGTGGTCTGATTTAAGGCAGAACTTTCAATGTGGAAGCTTATTATTACAGACAAAGTTCCTTATATAAAAATTTAGGTTTGGTAGAAACAGAGAGTTGAGGATTTAAAATGAACCTCAAAGAATAAACAGCTATGGAGAAACCCAGTTGAGTGACTATCATTCTGATAAAGGAGTCCTTTACCCTGATGAGGGTAAGTTGAGTAAACTGTTTTTTCAGTGCTAGAAGTTTTTGAAACATAAAGTTATTTTTCTTCCTGGGCAAGAATTCCCTGGATAGTAAAACCACATTTATGGAACCAGTCTTCATCTTTTGTCCTTTTAAGCTCTGTGGCTTTAGTCTAGATGGTTTCAATTTTCACTGTAAGTTAAGGTTGGAAAAGTAAAAGGGCCAGATTCTACATAATACCCTGAAGAACATGATGAGGAATACTTGCCCAGTGCATAAAAACATCATTGCTATGTTTTAATGAGAATAATGATCCTGCTTGAATTCTATAAGTATCATTCTAGCTTTTGGGTAGAGAATGGAACAGAGAACGAAAAAGAAAACAAATGTGACCTTTTGCCTTCAGTCTAGCTCTGTACTCATTTGAACACATCATGTCTCTCAACCTATGAGTTTCATACGCCTACAAAGAAAAAGGTTTGTATTTCTAAAAGGGTTACATTTCAACATAAACTCAGAGTGGCAGAATCTTCCAAAAAGAATTCTTTCACTGCTGTGGCCTCTCCCGTTGCGGAGCACAGGCTCCGGACGCGCAGGCTCAGTGGCCATGGCTCACGGGCCTAGCCGCTCCGCGGCATGTGGGATCTTCCCAGACTGGGGCACGAACGCATGTCCCCTGCATCGGCAGGCTGACCCTCAACCACTGCGCCACCAGGGAAACCCCCAAAAAGAATTCTTGAATTACGAAGAAGTCTAAAATACTTCATAAATAACAGGAACCAGTTTTCAAGAAGCATTCTTAAAGCCATGCTTCTTGAAACCAGCATAAAATAAGAATGCTTATGTATTTTGCAATTGAATATGGAATCTTTTCCTTGGAAATAAAAAACTGACCCAAACTTCGTTCAGTGAGAATAGCTGACTACCTTGAAAGAACTAGAGGTATAGGTACCATTGGTTCCACTAGCTCTTTCTGCTTGGGAGACTCTGTTCTTTTCTTTTTTAAGTATAGTACCTCTGTGTAAAATGACTTTTCTCCCTCATCATTTCAAACTTGTTTATGAGAAATTTTGATTTTTTTACAGTAGAAAGAGAAATGGGGCAAAAAAATAGAGAGGTTATTGCAACTGCACAGGCAAAGCGCCATCATGGCTTGGACTAGTTTGGAGAAGTGGTAATGGAAAGAATTGAATATAGCATGCTAGACATTAAAGGGTGAATAGTGAGTCTTTATTTCTACTGTTATTTTCTTTGTCCATTTTTGCAGATTAATGAATGCAAGAAATATTACAACTGAGCCTGGAATAATGCAGGAGTCATTCTTCCCTTTTTATTCTATTCCATGTTTACAATGAGCAAGTTTATAAATTTTTATATCTGCAAAAGTTTTCATATACATCACCACAGCTAAGACTTGTGTAATCCTAAAGCCCACGCTGAATTCTTTACATGCTCTTGCCTTCAGCTATTAAAAGAAAAGAAAACAATTCAGCCTCAAAACACAGTGAGTTCCCCATCACTGTCGTTGTCCCACTAAGGCAGGATGGCCACATGATGAGGATACTGCTCAATGAAACACTGGAGTTCTTATGCCTCATATATTATAATAATCTAAAGAAGAATAAAAATATTTTAAAAGCCAACCTTCTTGGGATTTATACCATCTTTTCCTCTCTTTTATTTGCAGTTAAAAAGAGTTTAGAACAGATGGGGTGGAGTGACCTGGAGGCCATGATAACTTTGTGGGATCCAAGACCAGTATTGATTGTGCCTATGCTAGTGGCCAGGAATAGTAGAAGTAACTCCAAAAAGTAGTAAAGACAGAGGGGTTTGAGCTACTGCCAGAGGCTGGTTGCCAGTCCAAATGTCCTAGTGTGTCACCATCTGGCATAAGTGTTAAAGGTTGCCAACCCCTTAAGTTAGAGCAATCATGTGTATCAGCTGGTTTCCTGTCTTTTATGATAGCCAACAGATTTGTTCAGTTACTACATTTTGTTAAAATATGGGGCTGAGAGACTTTATGTTGTTATGAAAATAATATTCAAAATAGCTTGTTTAATTGTCCTTGAAATTAAGTGTAACCCTCATTCATATAGTAAGTATATTCCTCTGTAAAATGTAAAGGAAGTACTGTTGCCTTCTGGTAACAATGAAGTTGCTTATTATCTGTAAACAGTATAGATTTGTTAGAGGAAATTTCAAAAAACTTCGCAAAAACTCCCACTTTTTTTCTAATAACACTTTTCATTCTAATAAAACACCATTTATAAGGTGAAATTAATGTGATAATAATATTCCTATAGCTATAGTTTTATATTTTTCAGGGAAAGCCATTGTCAACATTATTGAAAAGAAGTTCTGCCCTGTTTTTTTGACAAAAGACTCAGTTTGAAATTTTAATAATTATATTGAAATAACTGTTAAAATAAATATCTTGTTTTCTCACAAAGAGTAGAAAAGAAATATCCTGGAATTATGACATTCAAAGGATTCATCTCTATGAATGGAAAATGAACTCTAAAAGGAGATTATGCTAAATAGGTTATGAGAAATTAGCTTCTTCTCTTGTGATCTTAAAAAGTACCCTTTAACTTTCTTTTCTTATTAAAAAGTATAGAATTATAAAGTGAACATTGAATGTGTTGAATAAATAATAATAATGTTTTTGCCATTGCCCAATGTCAGTATGAATACTTTATTACTTTCTTATTAAAATGAAGATGACTACCTTCATATTCATATTTCCCTGGCATTTAAAATTATATCATTGTAGACACAGTTAAAATTTTTAATGCAATGTTAAAAAGGACAAGGACAATCAATACATTGGTAAAAGAGGAAATGATTTTTTTTACAGCAATTCTTCACAAGGCTCAAGAACCAAAGAAAGGATGAGTTCACTTCATTCTTAAAATAGAAGTCTTTGGGATTAGTTGAAAACTTTTTTTCTTAGATATCTGGAAATAGACCTGGAAGTAATGACAAGCCTTTATAGTAGCTGAACTCTAAGTGTGTATAACATCAATACCAGCAAGGTAATGGAAAAATAGAGTATATTACTGTAGGAAAACTTTCAGTTACCCACATAGTAAGATAAAATAATAATGATAATAATTTACATTTGTATGATAGTTTTCTTTCAAATATTTTCCCAAGTATCTCCAGAAACCTAAAATTCTAGAGAATGAACAACCTTCTAAAGTGTAAAGGATAAAAGTTTAAATTAAATATAAATCATTTGGAAATGTATCAATTCATATAGTTATGAACTAGAACATTTACTAGAAAAATTGTTTCCCACAAAAATTATTCTCCCTAAAAATGTTTCAATAGGAAATTTTCCTGATGTATGTATCTTTGCCTTGAGTGCCTTCCTTATATATCTTGCAGAGACATACAGCAGGATAAATGTCTAAAATCACATTCAACTGATAGCTAGTATTGGAAGTTGGCATAATTTGGGGTGTTTTAATGCTCTTTTCCCCCTTTTTTAGTTCCATATATGTATAGTATTAATATTGTATTAAACTATAATTTTCAAAAGACTAACATATCTCTCACACAAATGGACTCATAATTTATTTAACTAATTAAATAATGAGAACGAATGTGAGATAGGCAATTTAAAAAATAAATGAACTTTTAGTATATGATTACTTCGTTAGATACAAAACTGGTTAAAGTCCAACAAGATCATAATCTGTAACCATTAGGATTAGTTGTTCTACCTGACAGAAGTTAATTGCAGCTTTACTGGGGAACTCTTTGTAAGTTAGCATGTAGCATTACTAAGCCTGGGACTGTAAATCAGTAGTAAACAATGTCATACTAAGTCATTCTCCAAGATAATCCCTGAGTTTGTCTCTCAATGTAGAACACTGAAAAATACACTTTTTTCCCCCTTATTTAGGTTTCAGGGTTTTTATTTTGTTTTGTTTTTGTGTTTGTTTTTACCTTTTATCACATTGTGATTATAAGTAATCTCCAAAGATTATTCTTGTTCACACGGAGGTTTATGGATCTCGATTTGGCCTGATTATTTACATAGGTATTATAAGAGTACTTATTAACCATACAGGGTTTCTTGAGTTTTCTCTGTAAATCTAGAGCCATTCACATTGAGCACGTACAAATGCCAGAAAATTAACATCTGCCTGGAAATTTGGATACCGAATCTCAGATTGGGTTTGGAAAAGCCTTTGTTGTTTGCTCTTCTATTCCAAAGCTAGAAAACGAATTGCAAGAAATTTTCTCTGCCAGATTTTATGTGCAGTACTCATAAATTTAGGCAAATTCCCCTTTTCTTGAGGTCCCCCAAATATGCTAATATCCTGTAATTGTCAAGAAATAACTTCTTTTATTATATGTGAAAATGGGACTCAGCAAACCAGGTATCAAATCAGAACTGTTTGAGCCAACATGGTAACATTTCTACAGGCCACATGGCAAAGTGTTTCACAAAATCCTTGGTTAAGTATGAGCTGAAAGCACCAGCTCCATATGCCAGGTCAACCCTTGTCTCTTAATAGTGGACTTGCCATGCCTGATTAAATGAGACTCATTCTCAGATGCAATGCTTCAGGTATGACCTTGGCTACACAATCGATTCGTCCAATTACATACTGGTAAATAGGAAGATAGATTTTTACTGAACGGATACAAATTACTATACTGCCCTAAAATATAAGGTGGCTCAAAAAAGGTGTTTTTTTCTGAATTCTGGGTAAGGGCAAGAGGAGGAAGGAAGTCAGTGACAACCAGATACCATTAAAAATGTTTCAGTTCAGTTAAAAAAATATAGTCTACTAAATCTAGTGCTAGAGATAGTGACTTCTCCATGTATCCACAAAAATAGAATTTTAAAAATATTATCAACAATTTTCCACACAAATAATCAGAGTTAAATTTCACTCATCAGTTTAGTCCTGGGTAATCAGTTCTTGTTCTGCTGGGTTGTGGGTCATTACGTGCTTTCACGGAGTACATCTGTTTTCAAAGTATAAAGAAACCTGGGTATAGTGACTCACCAACTGGTATAATCTGAAAATTGCCTAAGTGATGTCAGCTTGGAAGCCTGTACAAAACAGTCCTATGCTCTGAAGTGTCAGTAGTTTAAAGTACCTGACACTGTTCTTTTCATGAGGCATTGTGATAGTACTTTCACAGTTTAATACACAAATATCAGATGCAGCTTGTAGCAGAGCCTTCAGGCAACCATCAGAGGGAAGCAAAAACCTGTTTGATAATAATACTAAATGACTGTAGTCAATTTTTTAGTCACCAAAAATATCAGAACATAGAAGAGTAAAGTTCTTTATTGGGGTACAGTGTAAAGCATAAGAATTTGATGTTTCCCATGAGAGTAAGAACAATGGAATATGAAGTCATCAACAAATCTCCCAGGTATTTATGGAGAGTATCCATACCCGAAATATTTCTCCCAATAATATTTTAGCTCTACTATCTTAACTTAGGGTACTCTAAGCATCCTTTCTGATTTGACAATTCCTGCGCAGGTTTTACAATTGTGTTGAGCTAATTTAAAAAATTCGGAGCATAACAAACAAACATATTTCTAGTGTCCCTTTTTATAAAGTAAAAGAACAGATCTATATGACTTTCCAGGGGCCTTCTGGGAAGCATAAAAGATAGTTTCAGGTGTAAACATTTTCCTTATAATTTTTATTTTTATAAATAAAGGGCCGGATCTTGAAACAGCAAAATCAAAAGATTTATCACAAGACATCTGGCTACTAGATTAAGATAGAAACATGGGTGCCTGGGCAACACAATTTTAAGGAAGCTTAGCTCTTTCACGTGTGAGGAAACTCTGCTCTATTTTAATAATGAAGGGCATGATAAAGTCATCTCAAAGAAAATAAAATCATTTTGGTGGGCCATGGAATCTCTGCTATCTGAGCAGATTGCACAGAAGGTAAAAAGATGATCATTTATCATTTTAACAGTGAGGAAGCCAAATTCCAGTTTGGCATTAATATTTGGCAGTTAACGCTTCCTAGCATTTTTAGAATAAACACCTCAAACTGAGCCAACTTTGGCAAAAATATTTACACAACCCTTTGTGTCTTTACAGATCCTGTATTTGCAGCTATTATAAATCAAGACAAGTAAAACCCCCCTTTCTGCATGCATTGCAAACATTGTCATAATCATTCAGGTTTTGCTTTTCACTATTTTCTTTCAAATTATGGAATAACTAGATACTTTAAGACTACTCTCTTTAATAGGTTAACTAAAAAACCCACAAATTTTATTACTTTATCTACACATTTCTGCTTCTCAATCACTATTTTCCCCAGGATAATTTCAATTGTTCATATTAATTATACCTTTTATCCAAAAAAAATAACATCAATTTAAAATAAAATACCTGGTGGTGGTTCATTGAGAAATGTCTATCATATTCAAGCATGTTAGCAGATTATCAAAATTTATCAAGACATATAACACAATTTTCTACTGCCACATACACTTCTTTTATATCTTTTTAAGGTGGCAAAATGAATTTTTAAGGTGGCAAAATGAATTTAAGGTGTCATAATTATTATGACCTAAAAGTATAGTCTCTTGAAACACATAAAAATAAGAAGCAAAATGTGTAAGTTTAAAACTATGCTCAGTAATCAATGTTTTAGTATTCACTATTATGATGAAAATAAACAGCTGTCCAAATAATATTAATATATTAACTTTAATGTTTAATCACATTTTTAGATTACTTAAAATCTTAGAACTAATATTTGAGCTAATGCACAACAAATTACTGCTATAAAAGATTTTAAAAATGTTTATCAAAATTGTTATTCAAACTTGTTGAACACTAATTCATCTTTTCAAATTCTTAAATATTATATAAATGAGTAATGTCAGCTCATTGGATAAGTAAACCTATATAAGACATTTAGGAAGTTCAGACTAAAGAGGACGCTTCATGATAAAACAAACTTAAATCTTATGAAAATGTATTTTGTACTATACTTAACAATGATAAAACAGAGAAAAGACATAATGCTGCTTCTTTTTATCTTCTTAGACCAAAATTACTTAACCATTCCAATTTATCCAAAGATACATATTAATTATGTTAATCTGGACTCATTAAATGTTTCTGAGAAAACAGTTTCAGTAAGAGGGATTTTGTTTTAAGTCAAACATTTTATATTACTAAAAATTCTGTTTCCTTAATTGCTGTGAATTTTGGAAATACTCTTTATATGTCAGTATGAATAGTGCTCATTTAATTTAAAAGATGTAATAATCTAACTTATTAATACACTCTAGATATGGCAAAATACTTCACACTCATCTAAAAAAAGAAAAAGGTAAAGGCTTTCCTCAACCACAGACCTGAGACATGGAGAGAGCTTATGGCTTTAGAACTGCAATTTCAGCCACAGATTAAAGATAAACCTAGTCATGACCTCAAAGAACTGCTCTCCTTGCCAGTGGGTACAAAATTCTTAATTCTTTGAACTCATGAATAGACAAACGAATACACAGAGAAAAATAAATAGAGACTCGATTCTCTGTCATCTTTCATGTGACAGAAGATTGTTCTCCATTATCTGACAGAGTCAATCAGAATACTCAGTTTCCAACCATGGTTCCCACAAGTGGAAAATAACTTTTCCATCTGCATGGATCAGCAACAAAAAACCCCTGTAATACCAGTTAACAAACAAACAAACCTTGAGATTCCCAGAGACAACAAAATTAAAGTACTATTGCTCTCAGGTTTTACTCCATAAGCCAAAAAAAAGATGTGCTCAAGCTTAAACAGCCCTTTAAGTGAATACACTTCTCCAACAATGCAGTTTACTTGCTCCCATCAAGTGGGGCCACTTGCATATTTCAGTGGATGATCTACAGAAGTGCTAAACTCTTATTTTCAAAAGCTTCAATAACATGACTTCTACGTAAATATAAAATGAGAATGTTTTACATATTTTATTTAACTTGTTAATTAATGATGCAACCAGAAGATATTAAAATTGGTCCAAAGAGCTTTTGACAAGTCATACATAGACAGACAGAAAGCAAGCAAGCTAAGAAGTAGATAGAAGTAGAGGTACAGATATACAATTTAATAAAGAAATGTTGGATAAGGTAGCTGGATTAAACTCAACTATTATGGCAAATAGAACTACAAATTGTAACTTTTGGTATTATTTGTTCTACTGGATAGAATTTATTTGCATCTCTACCTGACAAAATTCTACTAGTTGAGTTGTAACTTCACTAAGTCTGGGATCTTCAATCCTTAATGCTTTGATAAACCAATATTTGGGTCAGAAATACAGCTAAGGTAATACAGATTTAATGTAATGTTCTAAATTCTAATTTCTAAAACTGTATTTTATCAGTATTCTACTGAGGCATACCAAATTACTCAATGACTGAAAACAACATATTTTTATTATCTAACAGTTTCCATGGGTCAAGTGTCTGGGAGAAGTTAGTACGATCCTCTGCTCAGGGTCTCATAAAGCTGCAATCAAAGTGTCAGCTGGGCCACATTCTTACCTGATGTCTTCATTGGGAAAGAACTCATTTCCATGCTCATTCAGATTATTGGCAGTATGGTGGCTGTATGTCTAAGGGCCCCCAGTTCTTATTGGCTGTTTGTTGGAAGTCACCCTCAGATCCTAGAAGTCATCCATAATTCCCTGTCATGTGGCTTTCTCCATATGTAGTTCACAGAATGGCTCTGTTTCTTCAAACAGAATTCTCTAACTCCTAAGAAGTCTTACCTAATATAATATACCAAGGTCATGACATCCCATCACCTTTGCTATATAATATAACCTAATTGAAGGAGTGACATTACATCACCTTTGCCTTTTTTTGTTGCTGTTGTTAGAAATAATTTAAGGATCCTGCCAACATTCAAGGGAAGGCGATTATAAAAGAGTGTTACTCATTGATGGGTCACTTTAGACTGTGTCTGCCACCTATATGTAAAGTTCTTTTGAAATCATATAACTGATAATTTTTTAAAAACTTATGCAATTTTTTTATAATTTATTATTGATTGACTGATTGGTTAGCTGGGCCCCACAGCATGCAGGATCTTAGTTCCCTGACCAGGGATTGAACCCACACCCTCGGCAGTGAAAGCATGGAGTCCTGACTAGTGGAATTCCCGACTTTGATAATTTTTAAGGAATTTTTATGGCTGATGCTATCACGTAAAGATCAGAAGATATACAGAGAGAATAATTGACACTATAGTTACAGACATGGGTTATTGAGTTAAAGTAATATGGTTATTAACCATCCTCATCAACCTGGCATGAAAGTAGACTTAATTCTCAATGGTATTATTCTTTGGTTACCAATTCAGTCATCTGTTCAAATGATGCTATTGCGTACTTAATTATATGTCAACTATCAAATGCTAACATACAAATATAAGTACAATAAAAGTCACTGCCCTCAAAAACTTAGTCTGCTAAAATATTCAAATATGTAAGAACATAATTATAATGCAATGTAGTAAAACTTATAAAGGAGGTGTTTTTGTGCTGGCACAAAGGAGGGGAATACTGAACCTCCTTGGTATCAAGAAAAGCCTCACTGGAAAAGTTTATTTGGGGCTTGTTTTGTAAGGATAAATCAACATTCCATAGAAGTTAAGGAGAAGGTTGTATTGCAGTGATGAATCTTCAAACTTAGTAGGGAGAATAGGACATCAAAAGCATGGGAACAAGTCATACATTAGGATCCTCGAGAAGCAGACTGAGATTAGGAATTTTGAGGAGGTATATTATTAATACTTGGAAAGTGGTCCAAGATGAAGGAATGAGGTACTGGAATGAGAGAGATGATATTAGACTGCAGTAATTAAATGACTGCTGTGAGAAATAGGAGCTTGATTCTGCCAGGACCTTCTTAGGAAAAGAATAGAATGTCTCCCTGTGACCCTACTGACAGAGACTTGCTTCAGAAACGTTTAGTCCCCCTAACTCTCTGGCCATGCTTGTGTGTGGGTTAAGATGGCAACCATGGCACTAGAAAAAATCTTGGAGTAAAGCATAAAGATAAGCCATTTATGATTGATGTACTGACAGTGCCAGATGAACTCTCACAAAACTGTCCATGGCATCTACAGGTGAAATTAGAAGTGGGCCAAAGGATATGAAGTGGACCAAAGATCTCTGCTACTGATATTAAGCTAATAAGGTGCATCCAAAAGTATATAAGTAATTTAGTAGAGCTGAATTACTGAGTATGAGATGGAAATAGTGTAGGAAAAGAGTTCTGAATGGCAGTCTAGTAAAATATGAAAGGATAGATAATTTGGCCCCAAAATATAAGACGGAACTAGGAGTTGAAAATTTCATTAAATAATTTACCAATATTGATATATTGATTATTTTCTTCCAATCTGCCTCAATGTTTATGTTTCTTTATTGGTTCTAAATGTATATATAATGCACATATATACACACACACATATATATGTATGTAGTGTGATAACATAAGTAGATGTTATTTAAAATACCCTTTAAAATATCATTTCTAATGGTTGGTTAACATTTTTCTTCAATAAATGTCTTAATTTACTTAATTATTTTTAATTGAGTCATTCTCATTTTTTTCAGCTTTATCTATCTGAAAGACAAATGTCTCTACAAATAAATTATTTTGCATTCTTTTGGATTATTCCCTTAGGTCTCAGAAGTAGAATTTTTTTGGTGTAAGGTAACTGATGGCTTAAGAGTATTAACATTTTCTCTTATGTTTTCTTCAATAAGATTGAAATAAGCTATAGTTAAATCAAGAATAGATGATGATAGTGAGGACCATGTGGGTGATAATAATAGTGATCATAGAGATAATAATGTTGTAGTCCTACTTTCAAGGTTACCCACACCTCATGAATCTCACCTAGTTTTCATACTTTCATATAGTTTCCTCCCCTTGAATCGAGGATGGTTCTATAACTCATTTGTATCAAAGAGAATGAGGTCCACATGATATTGTGTGGCTTCAATAGCTGGTTTAAAATATTGTTATAGCTTATTCCTTGGCCTCAGGTTTCTTATCCCATGGGAAGCCAGCCTCCACTTGAGAAGTCCATCTATTCTGAGACTGCCATGTTGCAAGAAGTTCAAGCTGCCAAGGGGAAAGTTCAAATGGAAACAGAGATGTTCGGCTAATACAGTATTCCTGATACTGTATATGAGGAACAAGACATGTGTGAATCTAGAAGAAATCATCTTAGATGTCCATCCCAGTGTAACTTTCAAACAATTCCAGCCCAGCTGCCAACTGATTGGAACCACATGAGGGACTCCAAGTGGGAACTATTCCAATGAGCTCAGTCAACACACAGAACCATGAGCAATAGAAAATAAATCATTGCTTTGTGCCATCAAGTTTTGTGGTGTTCAGGTAATAGATAATCAGAAAATAATAGTAATAAAACAACATCGAAAACCAAAATGTATTGAGGACTTACTATATTCCAGGCATGATGCAACAGTAAGGTATATAAACATTCAGTTATTTAATTCCCCAGCAACCCTATGACATGTACATCATAATTTTATCTTTAGTAAATAAGGAAATGTAGGTTCAGAAAACTTCTGTAACTTGCTAAAGGTCATACAGATGATAAGAATTATGAACGGGCCTTTAACTCAGGTCAATCTGAATTTAACTCTGCTTTTAATCATCTCTTTTAAAATGTCTATAGTAATGTCCCTTATCAGCATTTATAGTTTGCAAATTTATTGGTGGAAAATGAATTTGCGTTTTGATTTTAGGTTTTGTACCTTTACTTTTTAAGTGATGCATTTTTCAGTCTAAGAAAACAGGAAATGAATCTGTAAACTAATAATATCAATAAAGTAATAATATTTATAAAATTATTATATATTTATATAAGTCACTTTTCTAAATACTTTTTGATAACTTAATTCTCCCAGAATTCCTATGATAAGAATTATTATCAGCCACATTTACAGGTAGACATTTGAGACATAGAAAGCTTCAGTATCTTACCCAACTGTAAGTGGCAGAGTCAGGCTCTAAACATAGGCAGCCTGCCTCTAGGGCAGTCTGTATACTTAAGTAAGCAGTGTACACTGTGCCATGTAAATATACTGTAATTTTAATATTTAAAACAAAAATTATTGCTCTCTCTCAAAACTGATTGAAACCATTACAAACTACTAGTACTAATTTTTGAGAATTCATTAAGTCACAATAGCCAAGATATGGAAACAACCTAAATGTTCACTGTCCATCAATGGATGAAAGCATAAAGAAAATGTGATCCTGCCATATGCAACAATATGGATGAACCTTGAGGACATTATGCTAAGTGAAATAAGCGAGTCACAGAAGGACAGATACTGCATAATTCTACTTATATGAGATATAAAATAGACTCATAGAAACAGAGAGTAGAATGGTGGTTGCCAAAGGCTGGGGGAAAGGGAAATGAGGAGTTGCTGTTCAACAGTTATAAAGTTTTAGTCATGAAAGATGAAAAATTTCTAGAGATCTACTGCACAACACTGTATCTATAATTCACAATACCATGTTGTGCACTTACAAGTTTGTTAGGAAGGTAGATCTCCTGTTAATTGTTCTTACCAAAAAAGCACTTACAAGTTTGTTAGGAAGGTAGATCTCCTGTTAATTGTTCTTACCAAAAAAAGAAAAAAATTAATGTAGTACTGGAGACTATATGATGCCTGGTAAGTAAAAATTAATAACACTCTCAATACCACATACTTGAGATGATAAATACAGATGATGTCATGATCACAAAGCATATCTGTATCAGTTTAACTTCTAATCATTATCTCCAAAAGTCTTGGGAGAGAAAGCTGTTTTTATTTTGTTGTTGCCATTGTTATTGTTGAGTCTAAAAAGTAAATGAGCTCCTGGTAAATTTGGAGGATGTGTAACATGTATCTAAGGAGCTACAAAAATCAAGTCGTTATCGGCCTAACTCAATTTCTAGTTAGTACATGATTAAATCTATATAGTGCTTCATTGATTGTCTGCTGTGTCGGCACCAAAGTCTCACTATTTAGTCAATGCAGATTTATGATTGGAGATGAGGAGTGAACCAAGAGACTGAGTGATCCTTAATAGCATTAGTGTTTGGGTTTCATGTGTCCTTGGTGTCAACAAGGACAGTGATATTTCTCCAAGACTTTTATTGGTGAGGGTTAGCATTTTTTTCAAAGCCTAGTAAATGGAAGAGCAGAGGCTGAAGGAAAATACTGAATCCCATTTAGAAGATTTCATGTATAAAGACACCTGATTGCCTAAATCTTCCCTTTTCTGGCCAGTCATTTTATTTTCTATTTCAAACCAGGTTTGCCAACTGTGTGCTTATTGTGCATAAACGCAGAAGTTTATTTGAATTGTAAACAACCTTTTTAAAAAAAGAGTAATTCTAACTGTACCACCGTATTTAGCTCCAAAAGGCTACTGGATTAGTTTACTAGGGCTTCCATAGCAAAGTACCGCAGATGAGGTGGCTTAAACAACAGAAATTCTCTTTGGCTTATAGATGGCTGTCTTCTCCCTGTGTCAGTCTTCATTTCACATTTTCTCCCACTGCAATACTTCATTGAAGATTAATTACCTCTTTAAAGATCCTGCCTTCAAATACCGTCACATTCAGAGGTACTGGCAGCTAAGATTTCAACATATGAAATAGCAGGGTCTGAGGGGGCAAAATTCATCCCTCTACTGTTGCTCTAGTCCTGTTCACCATAGGAGTTTCATGTCTCCTATAAATTAAAGAACCTGCAACCCAGGAAGCCGATCCTGTGGCAAATCCTTCTTTTCCCTTAAATCAATGAATGCATAGATGTCAAAAGTGGCCAGAGAGGAAAAATTAAGTGAAGCCATCAAATACCTTTCCAAAGGCTTCCAAAAGGTAAGACTTAGTGTAACTACCATCAGTCCCACCATAATGATTAATCACTTCTGTGAAAATTTCCCACAACGAACAGACTAAATTTTTTAAATGATACCTGACATGATTATATTAAGGAAACAGCATGTTATTTATCAAATTAAGTAGCTGTTTTTTCATAAATATCCTCTTCCTGAATATTGTGAAAGGGAAATGTTAAATCATTGAGGGGAGTTATAGGGTTTTACAATGTCCAAAGTATGTTGAGGGAAATTACAGAATCATGGGAAATATAAAAATAATATTTGGGAAACTGGAGATTATAAAGGCAACCAAAATAGGCTTTACAAACTTTGCAAGTTTTGTGTGGATGATAAGAGCTGATGAAAATTGCACTTGGTATCTCCTACGTGCCTGTTAATACTTCAATGTCTATCTTTGCTCCCCATATTCAAAGAATCTATATAACCTCCTGAGGGTAAACCTGTTATAAGTACCTATTAGCTCATTCTACTGAAGTTCCCTTTCTATCCTTGGCTTGAGATTATTGTCTTAGACCTTCAGTCAAGTCAATTCATATTAACCTGACATGAAATACACAAAACATATGTGTTGCTGGATAATATTCTTGAAGAACTTATTTTCTAGGGTAGGAACTATGATATACATGCAAAGTGTAATGCTACAAGGTAGAATGTGATAAGTGGAATAAATTTTTAAAAAATACATAGCTTCAGAATTGTGAGAAAGGAGCTCTTCCCATTAATTGAGATATTTGGGAAGGATTTGTGATGGAGATGACAGTTGCACGGGGTTTTGTATTGTAAAATAGTTAGATTTCAATTCAAAACAAACAAAATAGGATGAGAAAAACACAAAGAGGAAAATGAGTGAAGGCTCCATGAGGAACAGTGAGATTTCTGTGGCTTAATTAAAGAGTAGACGAAAGGCAATAAAATTCAGAAATTTTGGCTTAAACTTAGAAATCTGAACTTCATCTTTTATGTAAATGAGGTAATTCTGAAATGAGGCCTCTGAAGAGGAAGTGAGTGCAGAAATTTTATTGCTTATTTGTGCTCTTATGTTATTATAGTGGGATAAGTGGGGTAAGTCTTTAAGACTTATTGAATTCTTATGGTGAAAAATCATGTAAAGCAAGGTAAATTCTAAGGAAAGAAGGAACTGCTGTTGGAGTCATAAGACATTCTGCCATTGTAATTGCATAGCTAATAGTTGTGATTATTATGGTTCTCAGAAAGCACAGCTTTTAAAAGAATGGATGGATACACCTTGGGTTGACATTCACTAATAAAGCAAGACTAAATGTCACTAAATATCCTTGGTGTAGAGTTATTGCAAAGAAACTTGTAACAGTGGTAAGTGAAATTCAAAATGGAAGGTTAACAATAAAGAGAAGTAATAGTTCTGGAATTAGTGGGTTGGCAAAAATGTTCATTTGGGTTTTCCGTAAAATCCTATGGAAAAATCTGAAGGAAATTTTTGGCCAATCCAGTACTTTAAAATATGTTAGAGCTCTGTTGTCCAATATGATAGCCACTGACTGTCGTGGTTAAGTGTAAAGTAACTAAACTTAAATAAAATATAAATTTCATTTCCTCAGTCACACTAGCTACATGTCAAATGCTCAGTAGCACATGTTAGAAAGAGCAAATATAAAACATTTCTATCATCACACTTTTTGGACAGTTTTGCTTTAGTACTGCTTTACTGGGTTGACAAGTTAATAGTGAATAAAACAATTTGAGATTTTAAAAATATCCAGTTAAGTACAAAAATATATATCGTAATTTTATTTTATTGCAATGTTGTGTTAAATAAGTTAAGGACTAAAATTTAAATATATACACCTCGGTATATTTAATTTTTTTTAAATAATACATATCTGTGAAAAGCTAATTGTATATGTCAATTCCTAAATGAACACTTTAAAAATTGTATGTTTGCCTTCAAAATATTTGGAAAGTTCTGAATATCAAGCTATTGAAAATATTCATTTTGTAAATGGGTATTTTGAGATTATACAAGCAGAAGTCCTTCAGAGTATGAAACACACATCTACAGTTTTCCTTCCACTGAAGACCGCTAGCTCAATGTATATATTACCAAGAACAGTTAAAATAAGAAGCCCATCTGGAAATTTTGTCTATAAAGGATTTGATTTATAAAGTAACAATGGCCTTACCTTATTCTAATAAGACGTTACTAGGTTGTTTTTATGGTTTCTTTGGGAAGTAAAGATCTGAGTCTTTTAAAATCCTTTTCTTACCCCTCCTAATTAAATAAATCATAAAGATTCCTAATTTGCTTTTTGGGCACAATTCCGCATAGATAAATTTGTTTAATAGCAAAGGCTTCCATCATAGCAACTTCTAATGGAAGCAATAGTGATGCAGTGAAGAATTCAGGAACAGAACTTTGAAACTTCCTTTTGTAACATTTAAGTACTTTTGTTGAAATACTGGAGCAATTATATTGGTTTGAACACTGAACATCAGAAACTGAAGGCAACAGCATGAGTACAAAGCACTTTTGAACATCAAATTGGAACAGTCAAGAATTGTGAAAGATGTATATACTGATTTTTTAGAGGCAATAAGTTGCCTTAACATTTTTCTCACTCTGTGTATGTGTCTTTGATTTTTCAAAACATCTGTTATGTTTATTATTCTTAGGTGAAGCCTAATGTGGTTTTTTTTTTCATATTTGTTTTCTGCAATGGTTTTAAGTGAGTAGATTACCTGACCTCTTGGACTCATGAATGAAAATCAATTATCTTCTAATGAATTCTTCTACTTCACATATTTTTGCAGTTACGAAATTAATTGGGTGCAAATGAACAAATTATTTATCTTACTTTAAATTTTAGTTAGAGATATAACCCAAGAAGTATGGGAAGATTCTCTGAGAATTCATATTATGGAAATTTTATAAAACCTATAATGGCAGAGGACATTAAGTCCAAAAATTGCAGCTTAGCCTGAAGATGACCTTTATGAAGTCTAGTAATGAAAAAAAGATATTTCTGAAAATACGATGTTTTGGGTAACAAATGGAATTTTCTATTCTACTAGATACAAGAAAAGTAATTTTCACTGTTTGTGATACAAGAATCCAAAGTGTGTACAGTATAATCCTGTATGCACTGGTGCCATGCTGAAGAAAGAATTTCTTCTTTGAGGAAATTAGTGTTACCCAAAATATAGAAACTAATTTAGCAGAAGCTAATGATGTTTAAAGTTCATTTCAATAATACAGCTGTTAATATTTCTAACTGTGAATTTATATATACTTATATATATATTATTACTCCTTAAAATATATTTCTGTGATTTGTTAAATAAAGGTAAAATGTATTACATGGACTAGAACCATTAAAAAATGCTTTGATGATGCTAAATTCATTATTTGAATTTGTAAAACTAATTTAAAAAACTTATCCTAGGGAAATATTTAAACTCACGTTTTATGACATTGCATTTAAAACTCCAGATATAATTTTATTGCTATATTATTTGTAAAATTTATTTTATTACATGTTTTTGTTTAACTTTTAATTATAGAATTATAATCTCAAAGTTTGAATAAATCTGGATATTCATTACTCACCCACTGTATTATTCATACCTGTTGCTCAACTTAGAATGAGAAACATTACTCCTAAGGTAGATTCTTTTACCTTTGGATAAGAATGAAAATTCTTCTTTAAATTGAGCTAAAATCAGTTTATCAGTATTAATAGCCATTGGTTTCAGGCCTTCCCCACATAAATGCATTAGTTAAAAATCTCCTAAAGCAGATTTCATATTACGATGTAATTTTTTCATTCTAACATGTTTACTTCACATATGAACCAGACCCTAAGCATTTAAAGATAAAGTGGACACAGAGCTTCATCTCTAGAAATTTAAAATTATTATAGTCAATTAATAATTAACCCTACAAATTTTCCTTCTCAGTTTCTGAGTATCTTGATCAACTCCTTTTGAGGTTTAGATATCCTCCCCCCAATTAGCATATTAATGCTTAGTTACATTTCCCTCTCTAGTTTCAACCTCTTTCCTTTTTTCTTGTTTCCTTTTTTCCTTCTTCCCTTCCTTCCTTTCTTCTTCATTCCTACTTTCTTCCTTCCTCTGCCCAGTGATTACTGCTTATTGGGATGCATTAATTGAGTTATTTATCATTTCATTTTCCTCATGCCCTGTGTAATGATACTGATTTTCCAATTATTTTCAATCAAGATGTGCTAGTGCTTTTATTTTTAAAAATTCTCTGACCTTTCCTAATTAAAAATATTTTGTATGTTAAAAATACAGAAAAAATGTATTATGAGATGATATACTCTCATCTGTATCAACGTAATTACATTTACATACTTCAAATTAAGGAATACAAACAAATTAAACTCCATTTCTGCACATTTGTGATAGTATATAAGAAATAAATAAATCTGATGTCTACAGTAACTTCGTAATTTGAGTTCCATTTGCAATTGTTACGGTGGTCAAGAAAACACATTTATAAGAAGACCTTGAGGTTAAAAAAAAGCAGTTAATATTATGTATATTCAAAAAACTGACTAATTCAATGTAATTCTCTTTTATGGCTTAATACAGTTGGCATTATTTTAGTAAGTTTTTACAACCGTATTTCTGATGGCAATTATCAGTGAAAGCGTGAAACTTCAGTATTGACTTGACTGAAGAGAGAGTTTAGGAAAAAAAATATAATGAAATAGAAAAGTGCCAATGCCCTTGAACTGTGGTAATGAACTGAGGAAGAGTCGAAGTGTGCTAATATTGCAATATGCTAATCCTTTGAATACCACTCAGATAGGATTTTCCATTGTGGCTGATCAGCACCATGGCTCCAGGAAGACCATCCTGATGTGACTGTTATTAGACTTTATGCTCCAAATTGCATCCTACATAAAATTCTTTCTCTATTCTTAGGTTAAGGTCAATTTGATTTGATAATGCCACTACACATCACTCTGCAGAATTCTGCTAATCCCTCTGCAGAAGTAGGAGAGATTGGAATATCTCAATAAATAACTGACCTCTTCAGTGACAAAAATAAAAAGAATTTGCAGTTTAAGATGTCTTAAATTTTAGAAAAAATGTCTATATTAAAATAAATGAATAATTTACAGTATATAAAATATATTACTTTGGAGAATAGCAAAGCTGTTTTGCCCTTCTTAAAGGATACATAGGAATGAGGAAATGTCACCTTTGGAGAAATCACTCAGTTGAGGTCTTCTCTGAGTTATAAACTTTTCCTTGGGAAAAGTTAAATAAAGAAACAATAGATAGGAAGCTGACATTTGGGGAATTTGTTTATTGGTCTGGCATAAAGGGAGTTTTACCTTTTACCTGGTAAGTAGCTGTATTTTGACCTTTGTTGGAACAGAGAACAGTTACTAGACTTGCAAGGTTGTGAACTTGCTTCTGAGTGTCCCTGCTCTGTCCAAGGACATATCCTCCTTTGGAGCCATTAGCCCAAGGTGAGCTCAGCTAGGCTACACATAAGAAAAAGCATAATGTTTGATCTAAAGAGGAGACTTGATATACTTTCTCCCCTGTCCCTCACACTTCTCTTCTTACTTCTGGGATTAAATGCATTTTTAATGTGTTACATATAAACTGGCATCCTAATACAGAGTATCAGAAATCTTCCTCATCAATAAAAGCAAAAATATCACTCCACTTCATAATCTTCAGGGAATAAAGTCTCACAGGAATACATTTGCTTGTTAGAAAAATGTGAAGTGCAGTAGCATTGTCTGTTAGACAATAAGTGAGCAACCACAGTTTTTATTATATCATTTTTGGAATTACATAAACATATGTCTGATTACAATATTAATTATAAGGCATACTTTGATCAGCAGTGAAGTCACTGATCTTGAAACATGTTTATATTAATAGTCACTTTTTCCAAAACTCCTTGAATAATCATGCTATTTCTGATTTTTGAGAAATAATAGGATCATTTTATTAGGGCTTTTATTTTATCTATTTTTTAAATTAATTTTATTGGATATAGTTGCTTTACAATGTTGTGTTAGCTTCTACTACACAGAAAAATGAATCAGACATACATATACAAATATCCCCCTCCCTTTGGGATTTCCCTCCCATTTAGGACACACAGTGCATTAAGTAGAGCTCCCTGTGCTGTACAGTATGTTCACCTCAGTTGTCTATTTTATCCATAGTATCAATAGTGTATATGTGTCAATCCCAATCTCCCAATTCCTTCCACCCCACCCCTTTCCCCCTTGGTATCCATACATTTGTTCTCTACATCTGTATCTCTATTTCTGCTTTGCAAATAAGGTCATCTATACCATTTTTATAGATTCCACATATATGCATTAATATATATTTGTTTTTCTCTTTCTGACTTACTTCACTCTGTATGACACTCTCTAGGTCCATCAACATCTCCACAAATGACCCAATTTCGTTCCTTTTTATGGCTGAGTAATATTCTATTGTATATATGTACCACATCTTTTTTTTTTTTACATCTTTATTGGAGTATAATTGCTTTACAATGGTGTGTTAGTTTCTGCTTTATAACAAAGTGAATCAGTTATACACATACATATGTCCCCATATCTCTTCCCTCTTGCGTCTTCCTCCCTCCTACTCTCCCTATCCCACCCTTCCAGGTGATCACAAAGCCCCGAGATGATCTCCCTGTGCTATGCGGCTGCTTCCCACTATCTATCTATTTTACGTTTGGTAGTGTATATATGTCCATGCCACTCTCTCACTTTGTCACAGCTTACCCTGTATCCATTCCTCCGTTGATGGACATTTAGGTTGCTTCCATACAGATGGCCAAGAAGCACATGTAAAGCTGCTCAACATCACTAATTATTAGAGAAATGCAAATCAAAACTACAGTGAGGTATCACCTCAGACCAGTTAGAATGGGCATCATCAGAAAATCTACAAACGACAAACGCTGGAGAGGGTGTGGAGAAAAGGGAACCCTCTTGCACTGTTGGTGGGAATGTAAATTGCTACAGCCACTATGGAGAACAGTATGGAGGTTCCTTAAAAAACAAAAATAGAACTACGATATGACCCAGCAATCCCACTCCTGGGCATATACCCAGAGAAAACCATAATTCATAAAGACACATGCACCCCAGTGTTCATAGCAGCACTATTAGGGTTTTTAGAATACAAATAGTCTAGTGTGGTGCTCCTCAAAGAAAATATATCCCTCTCCCCATTTGTACTTTTCACTCTCCCCTGCAAGGCCCACATTTGACTGATATTTGGCATTCTACTAAGGAGTCTGACTACCACATAATTGCTAGCACTTAAGAATAAGAGTAGCTTTGTGAAACACCTGTTTTTGTGTTTTGTTAACAATCATTGTGGAGCTCAAGATTCTGATAGAGAATGCTTCACTCTCACATTAAAGACAAGTTTTAATGATTGTTGTCACTCACATTTTCTTTAAGAATGTTTTGCATAATTTTGTGATTGTTAAATAGCTGCTTTTCCACCAATTATTTTCAAATTATTGTTCTGTTTTATTCAGCGGGTTTGCCCTCGGCCAATCTGCGTAGCAGCTGGATTTGAGAGTCCCTTTCTGTCAACCTCAGCTTTTCTTTCTGTGTTTAGGCTCCTCAAGGCAGCATTCTAATTGGTCTCTCTTGCTTGTAGGTATCCCACATAGACAGTGTTTTGCAACTTTTATGTCCCCATCTCTTGGTGACATTTTGCTGCTAATGTGATGTTGGGTGGTAATACGAATTGAATAACGGAACATATTGCATACTTTCCAGGTAATAAGATTGTATTTAACAAGGGCTTTCTGAGAGCAGCACCTTAAGTTGTGACTAATGACATACAGCTGGTCAATATAGGAGATGTTTGTGTTCAGGCTAGAAGCCTTTGTATTCTGTTTAAATCATACTATGTTGGCAGCTTCCTAATCTCATTCCATTGTTTGCTCTTTTCCCTCTGA
Organism: Aethalodelphis obliquidens; assembly: GCF_003676395.1. NCBI lineage: Eukaryota > Metazoa > Chordata > Mammalia > Artiodactyla > Delphinidae > Aethalodelphis > Aethalodelphis obliquidens. The sequence continues at coordinate 23,154,199 of NW_020837954.1, read as the reverse complement.
ATGCTAAAAGCACTTATAAGCACTTTTCCACTAATTTTAGAAATTAAAAAACACATATATCTTAGTGGCTCCATTCAGATTTTAGAAATAATACTCTTCCCCTTAAAAAAGGAAGCTTTCATGTCAAGTATTATGGCAAAAATTTCTGAATTTCCATTGAAATGACCTGAAAATCAACAGGATTCTTGGTCACAACAGAAATAGTCCACATGATAAATGTGACATATATTAAGAATAATTTTAAAATATGCTTAAATATTGCTCAAGTTAATAAAAAAGGAGAAACATTTTGCCACAGAATACAGCAACCTATATTCTAGTCCCAATTTCATAAGCTAACATGAACTTCAGCAATCTATTCCTGGACATGCCCTTCCTCTTCTCATTTTTAAACTAAGCTGACTCTACCAAATGGTTTCTAAGATTCCTTTTACAATGAAAATTCTGTCTTTATGTGAATTTGTAAAAAATCAGAAAACTAGACTGATAGCTTTAGAAGGCAGAAGAGTCAGTTATGACCTCCTGCCATTTGATTAGAATTTAAAAGTTGGCATTCATTAATATTAGAAGATGTAAAGGGAGTTAAATGCAAAGAAGTCTATATTACCAGCTTCTGGCCAATTTCCTTTCCTGGTAAAGACGTTAACAAGGGAAAGGTGGAAAATTCACTTTTGTCCTCTTCTTTTTTACTTATGAGTACTAACTAAAGTTGTACGTAGGTTCGAAGAATGCAGAGAATATTTAGGGGAAAAAAATCAAACAGTTAGTTAAAATCAAGAGAGAGCCTTACTGTGTCAGGTTCTAATGCCAGCTGCATGGTTCTACAGCAAAGCCAGGAACAGGGACAGATTTGGGAAACAATCATAGTCACAGAAGGGGACTAAGGGAACCCAGCCAAAAGCAGATTACTGAATGGGCAATTGGGCCCCTGAAAAATAATTTACAATGAGGTGGTAGAAAATGGGGCCAGGACTGGACTCTGAAATAAGGTTTTAAAGGAGCATTGATGCCAGTTCTGCACCTGCCTACCCCTAGCCATCCTTCATGCACACCAGTTCCCAAAGGAGAGGCTCTGTGAGCAAGTCCAAAAGTCATCACCCTACATTGCAGCTGCAAGCCGTTCCAAGCAAGGGAGATCTCAGGTGATGAAGCAGAGGAAGTAAGGAGCATTTTTCCTGGCACTTCGAAGAAATACTTCCTGACAATACTTAGCAGGGCCCAATGGGAAAAGTAGCAGAGTTGGTGTCACACCTATACAAACTGTTGGGCTGTCCATTAGGGTTGATTCTGAGACTCTGGTTTTGATAGCTGAAGCAACAATACTTTCACCATGAGTAAATATAACAAAATGTTATACCCATTGTGTATCAGGATTTGGGGACCTGGTTAGGAATAGTGTTGTGAGCAAGGACTATTTCACTACAGGGATGACACACATCAGAGGTTCACTCTAAGAAAATTAATTTGGAAACTCAGTTTGCTACCTTCATCACCTTGCACTCCTTAGTGCCTAACCCCATCCCTGAAAACTCCTTACTGCATATCAAGCAAATATGACATAAAAGGACATATGATTTATCTATCTCTATACTAGTGCCCAGTATGGACCCTCTCCTTCTATCAGTCATTTGGTCAATGGCAAAGGATTCTCTGCCTTCTGTGGGCAGAAATGAGATTTGCTCCATTAGCTTATGGGGCAGAAGACCAGAACAGACGCCAAACACCTGCTGGGTGTCTTTAAAGAATCAAGTATTAAGAGATGGGGCAGAGGGCAAGAAAATACTAACTATTTATTATTTGGGGCAGGCAAGAGCTCAGAACTGCAATATTTCAGAGTTCAGGTATGAAAATGACATTGATTGCTTACCCATATTGGTGAAGACCAAGTATAGGAGCTACACACTAAAGATTGTGGTGAATCTCAAGCAGGTTTTATATGTCTTCACTTTTATAATAGTTTGGATAAGTGTAGAATTCTAGGTTCGAAATTCTTTTCCCTCAGAATTTAAGATTTATTTCTCCATTGTTTTCTTGTACCAGTGTTATGGCTGAAATTATGAAAACTAAGAAAATGAGAAGGAAACTGTGATTATGGAGATGATAATATGTACTAGCATCATTCATGCTGCAATGTTCTCATTATGAATGAAAAGTACATAGTTATCTAGTTCCTCAAATGTACAAAAACAACAAAAGTCAACATAATATCATCACAGTGTGTGAACTGCAACATGATTTAAACAGGTGGTTTGTCACCTGGAATGAGACATACCTAAGACATGAGTTGAGACTGAATTAGGATAGGCTGTAGACTGAGGCTGAATAGAGTCTGGGGTATGTGGGAGAGCCCACAGGAGAAGTAAAACTGTGGAAGTATGTGACTTTCATGAAAAATAGAACAACTACTTTCCATCACTTTTGACAATATTCACTGCTATTCTGAGTGCCTCCAATTTAGACAAAATCTTTCATAATTACAATGACCTAAATTGACCTCAATACCCAATAAGGCTTTCATAAAGATCCTATGCCACCTGGTCATGCAGGAGTCTTTTCAGGCCTGGGACTTCTCTGGTGGCACAGTGGTTAAGAATCTGCCTGCCAATGCAGGGGACGCGGGTTCGAGCCTTGGCCTGGGAAGATCCCATTTGCTGCAGAGCAACTAAGCCCGTGAGCCACAACCACTGAGCCCACGTGCCACAACTACTGAAGCCTGCACACCTAGAGCCCGCACACCTTGTGCTCCGCAACAAGAGAAACCACCGCAATGAGAAGCCCGCGCACCGCAACGAAGAGTAGCCCCCGCTCTACACAACTAGAGAAAGCCCACACACAGCAACAAAGACCCAATGCAGCCAAAAAAAAGACTTTTCAGGTCTAATATATGTGTCTGGGGAGTTTCACCAGAGTTTCTGCTAAAGTACATGCCTGTAGTGGCCACAGAGGATGTTAAATAACTCTGCAAACAGTTTCTCTCCGTCCATACGCATGAAAGTATTAAGGACCAGAAATTGGAATAGTTGAGATGTGAAGTTTAAATATCAGGGTCTCAGCCTCCCTCAGTGTCACCTTTTGTGTCCATTGGCATCTTCTACCCTTCAAAGTATTCAGTAGCTCCTGCATAGTAACTTGGTCTGATATTTGACATTACCCTATTTAATTTGACTTGAATCTATTCAGACAGTTTATCTTCAAGGAAATTTGTATATTTTTACTTTTGATTCATGACTATAAAATTAGAGAAATATCAACATTAATCAGTTGCATTTTAGGAAGGTAGATAAGCTTTCTTCTTGATCTTAAACCATAAAATACATGACAATAAAGATTTGGTTCTTTAATAAATATTGTAGTATTAAAGTTGAGAGTGAGAAGAAACCAGTGTTACATTTCTGTGTCCCAGTATCCACCTAAATTATTCACCTATAGCAGGGAGTTCTTGAAAACACTTAACAGAGCTTAATTATTTTAGGAGTTGCTGAGGTGTAGAACAGTACACTGGACATGTCATTTGTAAGGGTGGAGAAAACAGATGATCACATTTATACAGAGTTTAGATACCAGTGAAAGTCCAGGTGGAAATATGGGATAGAATATATGGAAAGAAGTATAGATTAAGATAAAATTTTATAGTAATCCATGTAAAAGTAATAACTGAATGATGAGAGTGAGTAATGTCCCTGAGGGAAGGAGTCTAGAGAAAAAAAGAGAAAGAAAGTAAAGATCCAACCATGTAGAATGTCCACACTGATGTTGTGAAAGAAGGTAAAGGAGCCAACCAATTAGGCAGAACAATAACAGAGGTAGGACAGGAACAGGGGCCAGAGAAGCCCGAAAAAGCACAGTGCGTAAAGAATGAAGAAGCAGAAGAGAGAACAAAGGGAGAGAGGAGGGAAATTTTTGACAGTGAAGAAAGTGGAATGATAGAGTAAAGGAGAAGAAATATATGATAATTAATATGCCAATTTACATGAATCTTTTTCTTTGTAAATGGGCAGTTTAGGCCTGGTATATAGGCACACACTATGAATGTCAGATGGACTACTTGGATGAATGAATAATATAATGAGTGGGATAGAGCTGTCAAAGAATTCATTAATGAAAAGTCCCATTAGAGGTTGGATGACACAGTTTTCAGAGAACCTACATGCCACTCTGTTGTGACACTCACCAGCAATACTCAACAGCTTAAAATCAATCAAAAAGAACTCTAACATGAGCATGACAAGGGCTGAAAAGGAGAATGGCAGGTCACAAAGTGGTGACAGTTTTCTAGGCATCAGAGGGACCAGCTAGGTGATCAGATGACCAGGTTAACCATAAATCACAAACCACACGCCAGAGAGGAAAATACATAAGATGAAAAAAAAAAGACAAATGAGATAAATAAGATAAACTGATTATTCCCTGATATTACTCTACAGTTCTGTGCACATTCTTTGAGGGCTTGATGTACACACTTTCCTCTCCTCATACCCTTAGCTGTCCACAGCCAGTGACTTACCCTTACAGGCCTGTTCCCTCCTCCATCCTCCTTCTCTTGCGCCACACAAAAGGCTGACATTGCAGTGAGTTGTGGAAAACTGAAAGTCTGCATTCCTAGAACAGAGAAAGCTTGGCTCACTGATTTACTCATAGATTTTATTTCGGTCCCTCCCACCTACCCATTTTGTCAGGAGAACTGAGGGGGCATCATTAAAGATTCAGATAGATATAGTTCTACAAAAATCAACCGGATCCTATGCAGGATCATTATAGACACACATAAGCAGCTGCATGAAACAGTAAGAGCAGCAGCTAATTACAGCCCCAGGAGATAGTGACCAAGTCACACTGCAGAGATCTGGAATTGCCAGATTGAGATCGCTTGGCCTAGGGAATTATTGCCTATCGTCATTTTGGTTTTCTGAGGCTAGCCAAGCAGAGAAGTTGTTAATGAGGAAATGAGAGGTATTAGATTTTCTTAAGATAAAGAAGCCTTTGCCATTTTCTAGAGCTACTTTAAATTTAAATCTTTATTTTATGATGGCTAAAGGTGAACTTCAGAGCAATATTAAAAAATTGTCCCTTTAAATTTTAACAATTTAATCATTTCTATGTTGATTACTACAATAATGTTCAACTTAAACAAGAATATATTTTTTTAAAGTATGAAGAATAACACATGGAGATATAGCCATACAATATTCCATGAATACAAGTAGAGGGACTATACTAGTAAATTAGACTTAAAGTCACTTTGAAAGTAACACTCTCTATACAGGTTCCAGACATAGTCCCAAAACAGTCAACAGAAGTATAACTAGTGAAAGAAACTTGCATATCATGATCTCTAGTGGTGTATGAGTAGCATACTACATAAGTGGCTGAGAATCCATTTAGAAGTTACAAAAGTTACCTTCATCCATTAATTCAACAAACACATGTTTTATACTTTGTGGAAAGCACTCCGTCAGATACTGCAATATAAAAAAAAAAAATCAGATCAGAATTCTGCAAAATCTTGTACTCATTTCATTGACTACATTATATATACCCTTCCATGTTTATATGTCCATCACTATGGTTTTAATAGTTTTTTGTGAAACATGAATATATACATCTGCAATATGAGCATATATGTAACATATGAAATGTAAAAACGTATTTATAAAGCAGTCACCCTCATTTTTGCACATAAAGCTTGTTTCCTACACTGCATTTTGTTTATAATAAACATCCTTGAAACTAAATCTTTGCTTACTTCAGTATAATCCATTAGGTTAATTTCCAGGAGAACTGATGCATGGAGCCATTTCAAAGCTTTTGCTGTTCATTGTCAAACTGTGTTACAGAAAGCGTATACAACTTTCTTTTCCAATCACCAATATATGTCATTTTTCATTTTCTTCTACCATTGCCAACATTGAGTGTTATCGCTTATAAAATTCTTGATGATTTGATCATTAAAAGAGTGGTGGCTCATTAACAGTTTAATTTTTATTTCTTGCTTTATTAGTGAGCTTCAGAATGTCTGCATACATTTGTTAGCTGTTTAAATTTCTTCTTTTATGTACTGCTCACGCATGTCCTTTTAAATATTTCTACTGGAGGTCTTTTTAATTCGTAAAAACTTTGTTATTAACTAATATTTATTTACTTTAAATACATCTATTGCAAAACAAATAAGTGTTTCTTAAGAAGAACGTTTTTATTTTAATTATTCTGCTCTTCTACAAATGCTTGCATTAAAGCTTTAGGTTATATATGTCATTTTTCCTTTTCATTTCTCTCTGTCCTTATTCTAACGACTAGGTTGACAGTTTAGCTCAAGGGTAACATTTTGTCACTGATTTGCTTTGCCATTTACTTGGTAAAGTTAAGCTTTGGGGAGAAAAAAACATAAAACCCTGACAGAATTGAGGAAAATTCATTTTACATTATAATGAAGAAGAATATATTTTAAGAAATTCAAATTCTTGATGGAGGAAATATTTGAGTGTATAATAGACACCATTCCATATAGTGGAATAGCCAAAAATATACAGTTAGAATAGAAATCGCAGTGGTGCTGATTAAGATAAGACATATGAGCCTCTGTTAAGTAACTCAACTGGAAGGAAATTTTCTACAAGCAAACAATTTGTTACCAACTATATGACCAAGAGGATCCACGTGTCTGAATTAAGCTATTATATGAAGCAGCAAATGTGAGAGTCCTGAAATCTCAGAATGTTCTTGTAATATTCCTTTATCATTCTCAGAGGAGACACTCCTGTGGCATCTGGGAGAAATTGTATATAAGTTTTAATCACACTTGGGATGATTTTGACCACTCTTAGTGACCTTTACTTGAGTAGAAAAGCTAACAAATGTACCTCCATTTGCTTTCTCCAAGTTTCTCTGCTTATTAACAGTGAGAGTAAAGGGGATTTTCAACACATGTCCCCAGAGGTAGATTAAATTACAGAAATTTCACCTCTTGGTTCTAATAGAGACAGGAAGTGTTATTTGGTTACCTTCTATCAGGTATTGATAGCCACATGTTGATAGTTCTCACTTTTCTCTACTAGAATACACAATTTATCAATGAGATATCAGAAATAAATAAAAGACCAACATGAGAGAAATGCACTCTAACTTTGTCAGACAGATGGGAGTAAAAGAAATATTTGTAGAATACTGCTGTGTTCTCTAATTCTACTAAAAATATACCAAAGGAATAGAGCTTTATTTTCACAGAAACTTCTATGGAGAAATTATTAGGAACAGCCTGAAGTGAACACTAAGGATTGGGAGAGACCTATAAATATAAAGAATCTGCTCTAACTCCTTATTTCTGTTCTTCAACACTAGCTTCTATGTGCTGCAGTTCTATAGGATTTATTTCAATCAAGTTCTCTGTATTTTGATTTAGCTGCAGATTTAGTTAAACACTGTTAGAGATCATGTAGTTCAACCTCCTCATTTTACACATGAGATAACAGAGACCCTAGAGGTTTAGTGATTTGCCCAAGGTCACACAGCTAGTTAGTGACATGGCAGAAACTAAAATACAGGACTCCTGATTCTCCATCAACCTTTCCACTTTACTATGATGACTTTCTAAAATAGTATAAGACCTGAAATTAACCTTCTGAATAGTTAACTTTCTTAAGGTAGGTGAGAACTCCTGCCAAGCAAGTGGAAAATTATATTGATCTAACATGTTTCACTCTTTGAGGCTACCTGTATGATTTTCTTCCCTTATAAAAAATGTATGATTTTCTTCCTTTATAAAAACTAAACACCATAATCATCATCATCAACAAGTCAGTCCTGTGGCGTAGAAAAGAAACTTGCATATTTCTTTGGAAAACTCAAAAATAATAGCTTTGTGAATTCATAGTTATCAGTTTTTATTTTATTTTGAATTGATGTGCACATTACATCTTGTGGGTAGCCCATAATTGTTAAATGCAGCCGAGGCTGCATGTCAGGGTTGTAAGGCCTTTCCTTGCCCCCTCTGTTCTATCTTCTACCACACACCTTAATAACTGTCATCTGCCTGCCACATCCTTCAGGTCCTGAGATAACTTACAGGAGACCACAATCAATTTGGCATAGAAAATTAAAAGACTTTATTGACCTCAAGGTGCCTGCAGCATTGGTGTGAGCCTGCTGCAAAGCCCCAAGCCTAGCTCAGAGGTTTGAACATCCCCAGCAGTTACTCCTCTGACAATATTACAATATATTTTCTAATCCCTTTCTAATCAACTTCTGCTCGCCACCAAAGGACTTAAAATAATTAATAAGTGGAATCATTGCCAAAGAGGCAGAAGAAGGAACATTCACGTTTCTCTACAGTATCCTAGCCCGTGTTCATATTGTCTCCATAAGAGCTTCTAAGTACACATTATGACATACACTACTTGATAACTAGTTCTCAGGAAGACTTACTATGACATAACCTTTCAGACACAGATCTCAATTACAACCATAATTGTTCTGCTCAGTATTCAGGATCGAAAGCATTGAAGTGAATTACCCTCAAAGTATACAATGCTACACCAAAAATGATAGAAAATTGAAGGTTTCTTTCCTTGATTTTTTTTTTTTTGCTATATACTAAATTTATTTTATTTTTTCAGCTTTTTTTCTTCCGGTTTTGTAGATATAATGGACATGCTTCACTGTATAAGTTTAAGGTGTACAGCATAATGACGACTTACATCATAAAATGATTATCACAATAAGTTTAGTAAACCATTCATCACCTCATGTAGATACAAAATAAAAAGTTTTTCTTGGGCTTCCCTGGTGGCACAGTGGTTGAGAGTCCACCTGCCGATGCAGGGGGACACGGGTTCGTGCCCCAGTCCGGGAGGATCCCACATGACGCGGAGCGGCTGGGCCCGTGAGCCATGGCCGCTGAGCCTGCGCGTCCAGAGCCTGTGCTCTGCAACAGGAGAGGCCACAACAGTGAGAGGCCCGCGAAAAAGATTTTCTTGTCATGAGAACTCTTAGGATATACTCTCTTAACCTCTTTCGTATATAAAATACAGCAGTGTTAATTATATTAATCATGTTGTACATTATATCCCTAGTACTTATTTACCTCTTAAATGGAAGTTTGTACCTTTTGACCACCTTCATCTAATTCCTCCTCCCCTACCCCCATCTCTGGTAACCACAAATCTCTTTTTATATGAGTTTGTTTGTTTGTTGAAATATAACACTATGTTAGTTCCTGGTGTACAGAATAGTGATTCAGTATTTCTATACATTACAAAATATCCCGATAAGTCTAGTTACTATTTGTCACCATGCAAAGATATTAGATTATTATTGATTATAATCCCCATACTGTACAATTCATCCTCATGACTCATTTATTTTGTAACTGGAAGTTTACACTAATTTAAACAGGGGATTTTAAAATTTTAAAGCAACAGAAAGAAATGAAGAGTGACCCTTGAGGCAAGAAGGAAATTAAGCATGTTAGAGTAGAAAGGAGAGAGATGTGTGTAAACAGAAGTAGTGACGGGTTAGGGTAGCCAGTGTAAGAAAGAAACTCAATGCTACAGATTTTCCAGAACAAGAAGATAAGGACTATTGCTGTTTTGCCTTTTGCCCTTAGTTGTTCAGGGTGATTCACCCTGGGTTCTTTTGGAGTATGCCACTTATTTTAGATTATGTTCACTTGGTACAGATTCTGAAATGCAGAATTGTAGACCGTTTATTGCAGAGTGCTCTTTGCAGATACAACTGTGAAAAAAAAAAATGAAGAAGCAAGAGTGGGCAGCAAGAAAAACTGACCTGCAATGTAACTGGGACTAGGACCTTACCAAGTCAAATGCAGAACTTTGGAGCTGGGATGACAGAGTTGCCCCAAATTGAGGCAAAGAGGATATGCCTTTTCAGTCTTTAGTCAGTCACTCATTAACCTTGAGCCGCCCCTGGGAAGAGGTAGAAACTTGGGTGAGATAATTCTCTGTGGACAGAGGATGACGATACTAATCCGTCTGAATCTAATATGATCAGTGCTGTAGGATGGATGCTTAAGACCAAAAGACAGTCAATGTCCAGAAACTGAACATGGGAACATGACTTTTTTTTGAGGTGGCTGACCTCCTGATTATCCATTTTTCATTTATTTTTAGTAAAGAAATAGGCACTGCAGGTCTCGCTTCCCTCTCTGATTAATCCTGCCTTCCTTACTTCTTTACAGGTCGTATCCTAAAAGTATTCACAAGTAAAACTGCACACAATTCTTTTTATCTAGAATCTATTATCACATAACCAAATTTAAGAGAGCTAGCACCAGGAGTGAAGCTTTAAACAGATTCTTAGATGAGATTTTGGACATTGATCATGTATCAGCTGCCTGTCAATGAGGAACCCAACATTCTTAGAACTTGGAGTATGAATAGCTTCTGGCATGGCATGTCAGTGTAACTGTTAAAAGTTCCATTGCTAGTAAACTGGCATGTGACAGTGGTGGAAGGGGATATACTAGCTTGTGTAATATCTTAGGCAATTGAGAAATAGGAGGAAAATGGTAACTAAAACAGTTGTAGAATTCACTGACAGTTGTAGTGTGATTGATTCATTAAAGAGAAATGATGACAAACTTACATTTATTAATCAATAATGCAAGGTTAAATGATAAATCCAATGAATTTCCTTGACAGTATTCATGGAAATCCTAATCTTCTCTAGCTTATCTGGAGTACAGACAGAGTTTGAACCAGGCTTAGGACTTAATCATAAAGACTGACAGTTTCATCACTTAGAGACTTTAGCTGATAAACTACTTAAGGTATACTTCTACTAGAAGGAAAAAGAACCTGGAAGGACAGCATAGAAATCCAATATGGATGGGAAGCAATGCACTTGGTAAATATTTTGGCAGTCTAAGTGTTTCATTACAAAATCGTTTTTTATTGTTTAAAAATTTAATGTTAGAAAAATCAATTCTTTATATACTTTAGCAACAGATAATTGATTATATATTTTTAAAATTATATGTGTGTGAACTATGTATAAACTGTAAGGACTAAATCTAATCACATCCCACCTCTGCTTTAAACCCATCAATGTTTTCCTATTCTGTTCAGAGTAAAATCCAAAGTCCATAAAATGGCTTCTAGGTCCATCACTAACCTCTTATGATATCACCTCTTAACAGTCTTCCATTTACTAATTCCATGCAGCTACTATGATATCTCTGTGACTATAAATATATGTCTGTACTTTGAGGGCTTTCAGAGCAAATTTGCCTGAACCTTAGCACCTGGGCTAAAAGACCAACCTGGCAGTAAAAATACAACTGATTAAACCAGCATATACCAATAACAAGTAAAGAAATTGAATCATCCATTAAACATCTTTCTAGGAAGTGAAGTACAGGCCAAGATACATTCATGCATTCATTAACTCTTAAAAAATTAAATAATGTCAATGTCTCACAAACTCTTCCACAAAACAGAGAAAGGGAGAAACTTCATACCTATTCTATGAAGCCAGTTTCACCCTAATACCAAAGACAGCCAGAAAAAAACATCACACATCCATGCAACTAAAACTACAGAGTAATATACCTTGTGAATACAGACGCAAAAGTCCTCCACAAAATGTTGCAAATTGAAGCTAACAACACATAAAAAGAATTATATACCATGGCCAAGTGAGATTTATCCCAAGAATGCAAGTATAATCTAATTTTCAAAAACCAATTAATATAATAAACCATTTTATTGGAAAAAAGAAAAACAATCACATGATTTTCAAAATGGACACCAACAAAGCATTTGACAAAATCCAATATCCACTGATGATTTTAAAAACTCTCAACAAACTGGGAATAGATGGAAACTTTTCACCCTCACAAAGACATCTATGGAAAACCCTGGGAAAACATCACCCTTGTTGAAAGACTGAAGGCCTTTCCTCTAAAACTGAGAATAAGGCAAGGTTGCTTGTCTTGCCATTATTTTCAACATTGTACTGAAGAACAGCCAGTGCAATCTTGCAAGAGAAAAGAAATAAAAGGCATCAGATTGAAAAGAAAGAAGCAAAACTGTCTTTCTTTGTAGACAATATGATCCAGCATATAGAAGATCCTAAGAAATTCACAAAAGATAATTATTAAAATAATCAATTACAGTAAGGTTGCCTGGTGTAAGATCTATATACAAAATCAATTGTTTTCTACATATGACACATGAATGATTCATAAATGAAATAAAGAATACAATTCCTTTCGCAATAGTATCAAAAAGAATAAAATACTGAAGAAAATATTTAACTAAAGAAGCATAAGATATGTATACTGAAAATTACAAAACAGTAATGAGCAAATTAAAGAAGATCTATACGAATGGGGAGATGTTCCATTTTCATGGATTTGATGATTCAATATTGTTAAGATGGCACTTCTACCAAAATCGACTCGCAGATTCATGCAATCCTTACCAAAATTCCAGCAGGCTTTTTTTTTTTCAAATCTAGAAATTGACAAGTTAATCCTAAAATTTATGTAGAAAGGCATAAGACCTCATATAGCTAAATCAATTTTGAAAAGGAATCACAAAAGTTGGAGGATTTTCACTTCTCAACTTCAAAACTTACTATTAATCTATGGTTATAAGATAGTGTGTTACTGGCATAACATAGACACAGATTAATGAAACAATTGAGAGTCCATAAATGAACCCTTATATTTGTGGCCAAAAGACTGTAGACAAAGGTTGTAAGACAATTCATTGGGGGAAAGTAGAGCCTTTTAAACAAATGATAGTGGAACCACTGGATAGTCACATGGGAAAATGTGAACTTAGACCCTTACCTCACAGCATGTATAAAAATTAACTCAAAATTGATCATAGACTTAAATTTAAGAGTTAAAGCAATAACAGTTTTGAAGAAAACATTTTGGGTTAGGCAAAAATTTCATAGATATGACAGAGGAAGTGTGGTTTGTGAAAAATGAAATTGAAAAATTGAACCTCATCAAAATTCAAAATGTTTGTTCTTCAAAGGCACCAGAAGAAAATGAAGAGACAAGCATCAGAGTGAAAAATTCACAAAATATTGACAAAGGGCTATATTTAGAATATACAAAGAAGGTATTTAAACCTTAAGAATAAGAAGATAAAACAATCCAATTTAAGAAGTGGACAAAAGATCTGAATAAACTTTTAACTATAGAAGATATATCAATGGCTAATAAGCACATGAAAAGATTCTCAATCTCACTAGTCATTAGGGTAATATAAAGGAAAAACACAGTAAGATACTATTTTATACTCACTAAAATGGCTATAATAAAAATAACAGAAAATAACAAATGGAAATAGTGATGGTTGGTGATAATGTGGAGTAAAAGGAAACTTCTAACATTAATAATAGAAATGTAATATGATTCAGCCACTTTGGAAAACAGCCTAGAAGTTATTTAAAAGGTTAAATAAACAGAGTTACCATATGACCTAGCAAGTCTATCTTTAATTGCCTATCCAAAAGAAATGAAAACATATATCCACACAAAGCCTTGCACACAATGTTCTCACTCTCATTATTCATAGTAGCCCCAAACTGGAAACAAATTAAAATGTTCAAGTGGTGAGTGGATAAACAAAATATCAATAGAACATTTTTTAGCAAAAAAGGAATGAACTACAGATACATGCTATGACATTGATGAACCTCAAAAACATTATTCTCAGTGAAATAATCCAGACACAAAAGACGATAGGTTGTATGATCCCATTTGTGTGAAGCCTAGAAAAGGCAAATCTATAGAGACAGAAAGTAAATTGTGGTTGAAGTAGGGGAAGGAAATTAACAGTAACTGCTCACAAAGGGTCTTATGGGGGCAACGAAAATGTCCTCAACCTGATTTATGCTGATGGTTAAACAACTTGGTAAATTTATTTAAAAATCATTGAAGTGACCTTTCAAAATGGGTGTTTTCTATGATATGTGAAATATGTATCAGTAAGGTTATTTTTCTTTTTTTTAAATGACCACTGATTACCTAGTGAGAACTACAGACAGATTTACTTCTCTGGAAGTATGTATTTAATTTCAAGGGAGTAAGATCCAGGACCAAGGAGATATCCCCTGGGTAGTACATCAGTCTTATCTTTCTCCTGGAGAGATTAATGTATATTCCAAAGCTTTAGAATGTTCTTCTTTCCTATTACATTTACAAGAAAATTCTCAAAAAAATACCAAGAAAGGGATGGAGAGTACTTCTTCTTTCTCCTCTGTTAACATAATCCAGACCTTTTGTTAATTTGGTATTCTTCACTTAAATCCAGAAGCATATGTGTAGGGTGACATTTGCATCACTCCAAAGGTAAAAATTTGGACATAGAAACCTGCACTGCTATTATTTGCTCAAAATAATAAATAATAATAATCCACTCTGTTCTAGAAACCATACATGTGAATCCCAGATAACATTAATTAATATTAAAAATTGAACAGCCTCTTTGATGTTCTTGAACACACCATGCATGACCTTGCCTTTGATCTTTATCTCTGTCTGGACTTCTTTTCCTCAAATATACAAATGGTTGGTATCCTTATGTTATTTAGGTCAATGATAAAATTCATCTAGAATTTAGCTTTTCTTGCCTTCGTCCTGCAAAAGTAGCTCCCTCCACCCTGGCATGCTCCACTGTTTACTCTGGTTTCTCTTTCTTCATAACACTTACCACCATCTGAAATATTTATTCAGTAGTTTATGTATCTCCTATACCCCTCCACATCACTCCACAAGAGGAAGTGATCTATGCCTTTTGGTTTACTACTACGTCCTCAGCATCCTACCTGGTGCTTGGTTGGAGTTCAATGACCATTTGTTAAATTAACACTGAGTGAAGAAAGAGCCACTAGTAAGGATGGGGATAACAAGGAGGCTTTACAGAGTAGTTAACATTTAAATGAGGTTTCGAAGAAAGGGTAGAGTGTTGCCCAGAAAAGAGAGCAAGAGGGGACTTTCCAGCTAGTTGTGTGGAAGTAAGGAAAATATAATCAACAATGTCAGTGTCATATGGAACTAGAAAGAGGTCTTATGACTTGGCAAAAGCAACTCCAGGAGGAAAAAAATGGATTATTCTCCAATGTATTATTTAACATATATGAATATTTAATATATAATTATGATATAATCTATAATATACATGTATAATGCCTATTCTATGTAGAGAATCTATGTAGTTGTTGGCTAAATCTTTATTTTAATCTTTTAGATTAGTACTTTGCTGGCAGAACTGCTAAAAAGGCTGTATTCTTCTTGAAGCTTGTACTTATTACAAGAGTCAGTATTTAAAAGTGTTTTAAAAAGACAGAATTAAAAATGAAACATTAGAAACTATTTTTTTATTTATAATTAAATATATAGTTTCATAAATAATGATATGGGTGGTAAAGTAGAAAAGTATCTTTATTTACAGTTAATGGAATTTAGCTTCAGGTTAACCAACTTAGTAAAATTTTCTTAAATTCAGAATTTTTGAATAACTATTCAAAAAAAGAGCATTAACTAGTAAAAACATAACATGAATGTTGATGTTCTTTCATATAACCATCTTAAATGTTGGGAGATTTTATTTGACTGGAATTACCATGGAATATTTATTTTCCCAAACCTAAAGTCAAAAGGCATTTGGATTACTGCTATGAACTTGCCAAGTGGGTGAGTAGTTACTAGTTGCATTACATATAAATCTTAAATGCTCAGTAGCTTTGCACAATAGTCTGTTATGCACTTATGCACAGTTTAATATGGACTGGCAGGAGGAAATGGGGCAGGTTCTCCTCAATCTGGTGACTCTGGGATCCAAGATTCCTCTATCTTCTGTTCTTGCCATCTCAACACATGGCTTCCAAGTTTGCAGTGTCAGGGAAAGAAAGCAGCCAGATATTACAAAGGATTTACTGCCTTGTTCTGGAAATGATATACTACATTTCCACTCACAGTGCTTTACTTAAATTAGTTAGGACACCCTATTTAGGTGTCCTAAATTAGTTAGGACACATTTCTATTTTCAATGGGGGCTAGGAAGTTTAGTCTTCCAAAATGGCCAAGAAAAAGAGGGAATCATGTTATGAGTAAACTGTAGTCATCTCTACTACCCTTGGAAAAAATGTGGCAGCATCAGAGACTTTGTACAAAAGTAAACGCTCTCTCTTCAATTTTCAATTATTCCAATAATATTCCAAATAAAATTTAGCACTTTTTTACAAAGTCATGATTTAAAAAATTATCTTATAATTAAAATGATCTCACCTACTAGTCGTTATATTTCTCAACAACATCTGGAGGCTTTCTGTCAACACAGAGTGTAAATTATACATTTCTCTTTCTCTTCTCCAGTTTTACCATCTCAATTGTAACACTTCCATATCTTGGATTTTAAAAGCAAGAGTAAACGCAAATTTTTAAAAATTACTTATTCAAAATCACGAGTCAAATCTCTCCATAAAGGGGAATATCAATTGTTCTACAGATATTTGTTTGCTACAACATTCGTTGAGGTGGGGAATGTAGATGAACTAAGAAACAGTAGTTCAGTTTAGTTAGGGTACAGTTTTACTAAAAGCAAAGCCTACCATATGTAGTTATTCACAAATCACACAAGACACAGCCAGCATATAATTAAGTACTAAATTTTTAAAGAAGAGAAAGGTAAATGAAGTTCATGAGTAATGACAGCTTTGTGAAGGAGTAGGCAGTTTACCAGACCCTTCAACAATATTGATAACTGGACTCAAGGTCTGGGTGATTAACAGACATGGATATGTTAAGACAAAAAGCAGAACAGATCATATCACAGTGATTAAATCTACATTTCTAATTCAAATAAAGAATTAGCCAAATGAATCAGATCATTGCAGATCAAAATAAATCTTCAGAATGCCATTTTGGCTGTGGATGGTTAATTCCAAGAGCAAAGACTTTAAACTTTACTTACAAAGTAATTAATACCATTTTCCACTCTACTTTGAATTATAGACATAGCCAAGGTGAGAGAATTTATTCTAATCCATGATCAAATGCTGTGATATCTAGATTCTGAAACATTTATATGTTAAAATATGAGAACAAGGAACATTTCCTGCTTTAGTTTCCAAGACAGCCATATAATTAAAATTAACAGAAAGAAAAAAATACAGTTATTTCTGCTGTTCTATAGACTATTTCTCAGGGTAAAATGATTATGGGCATTTTTTATACAGAAATTGAAAACATTTCCAGTTCACAAAGTATCTGTCCAAATACTGTAAAGTAGAAAAATAAAATAAAAGCAGGGTCTCAAGTAATAATTTGGCCAGTTTATTTTAATGTTTAATTCATTTTGGTCACTTGAACTGCTTTTCTAGTGTATCTACCCTTTTAGTAAGGACACAGCTTCTACACACAGATACAAATTACTTCTGGACAATATCTCAAAATCTATGGGCCTCTTCCAAAATATGTTAAGTTAAATAGAATTGAACATTCCTATATTCTGCACTAAACTTCTCCTTTTAAATTTTTTCTATGTACTAACTAAATGATTCCACTAAAATTCATATGTTCCTTCAGTTAAAGACTTTTAGATCACTAAATAGATTCATCATTGCTTATTCAAATATTAAGTTTGTTTATTCAATGATTTGTAGAGTGTTTTTTCATAATTGGCTCAAATAAAAAGTTCAGAACTCTCACTGAAAGTGAAGGAAAAAAAAGTTCTTATAAATAAGCAATCTACCGTATTCCAGGGAGTAAAGTCCTACATGGCACATAGATACAGGGTTGCTGGTCTTATACCAACATCTTTCTGCTCAGCAAGTTATGTTTTGGGGATTTTTTTAAAAAAGTAATAGAGCTTCAGAAATAATAACTATTCCTTGACATGATTCAAGATAGCCCTAGGCTAAATCTTTGAGATTCATTTTTAACACAGAGTAGATGTTCTGATGGTCATATAAAACAGGCTGTGCAAGCTCAGAACTGATCTCAAAAAAAAATGGGAGTATGAAGGCCCAATAAATTGAATCCAATGAGGTGATTTTTTAACATTTAAATGGCTCTTGATATCTTTATAAAAGGAGAAACTAGGAGATATTGATACTAATATGCAATCTCTTAACAGACAACTATATCAAGGACCTAGGAGGTGATCCACTCTGATTATAGCTAATAGCAGTGCAATACTACCATTTTATTTACTACCAACCATTAATGTTGCAAAGTACAAAGTATGTCTATACTTCGTGAGCAATGCCACATAAACTGTATCTTTTGCCATTGAAATAAGAAAAATAGAAGCTAAAATAGCCCATTTTTAGAGGTGAATTTGTAAATTGACAGGATTCTTTCAAATGTCCCCACATCAGTGTCTCTCTCTACAGAAAGAGAATTGAAAGTAAATCACTGAGTGTGTTCCTTCTGTCTACCTCAACAAAGATAAAACTAACTTCTTATGCATATTCATTATACCGGAGTTATCTTAGAAAAATAACTTTTAAAGATAATCTTTTTGTTACCTTTCTTCCATTTAAAAAGTTTTATTTTGACAATTAGGTCTTTAGCTTTATTTTTCTTCTTATGTCTTAGGAGTTAATAGTGGTAAAAATGCTTAACATGATACACAAAAAAAGTGGAACTGGGAAAGGGAGAGTTAAAGCCCAGAAGTAAAACAGGAGAGATGATGAGAGGCCTGCCTTAAATGGCACACCATGGACTTATTCCCACGCTTCAGTAACTATTAGCTGAAAAACCTAAAGATGCTGCTGAGGGCAAACATCAGTCAAGTCTTAAGGAGGGTGGTGATTTTTCTTTCCTGGTGTTCTCATCTTTCTCTGTGAGTTGGCATCATTCTAAAGCTTACGCCTAGTGTGGAGACAAGTCAACTGCAGTAGGCACATGTGCACATTTAATGTGAGCTACAAAAAAGAAGACCTATTGAGTAAAAATTTTGAGAATCATTCCAACTGGACCAATTAGGACATGTGTTCAACAACCTGGCAGTGAGGAAGTTGAAAAGAAGTGAGGATGCACTGGTTGGTTTACCACAAGTAATTTCTTCCTGTGAAGTGTCCATCCTGGAGACTGGTATCAATCCTACACAACTAAAGTGGAAGATGAATGAAACAGTTGCAGGAGGGAGGTGGGAAGGGAGATAACCACCGAGGTCCATTCACATCTCAGAGTGAGTGATGAGCAGTAACTGCCATGTTGTAAGGAGGAGAAGGGCATGGTGTGATTTGGGTTTTAGAATCATCATTTTGGCATCGCTGTAAAGAATTTGTGGAGAAAAGCAAGACTTACTTTGGGGACACCTTTCTCTCTCAGCTGCAAAACAGCAATAATGTGCTCGCAGGCCTCACTGTCCCTCCTGGTTTGCTGCCTCCATTTCTCTCTATAGCCAGAAATTACCTTTTAAATGTGGAGATATAATCATGTCCCCTCCACAATTAAAATATCCTAATGGAAGACTATTATCTTTAGGAAAGATGTCCAAAGTCCTTAAAAGGCTTATGAAATCCCCCCACATTCAAACTTTGTTTTCCTTCCTATCCTCAAATAATTTACCTCTCTCCCCAGAACTAATTATTACAAATACATGGATTTCCTTTTCATTGCCCAATAGCAGTTTTTCTCCATGCTTTCAACTACTGTTATTTTTTCCTGGAACTCTCTTTCTCTTCCTCTTCATATAGCTATATCTTTTTTTTGTTGTTAAAGTCTTGCCACTAATACAATTTTCTATATCAGATTAGTTCCTTTTTTTTTTTTTTTTTTTTTTTTTTGCGGTACGCGGGCCTCTCACTATTGTGCCCTCTCCCTCTACGGAGCACAGGCTCCGACACACAGGCCCAGCGGCCATGGCCCACGGGCCCAGCTGCTCCACGGCATGCAGGACCCTCCCGGACCGGGGCACGAACCTGTGTACCCTGCATCGGCAGGCGGACTCTCAACTACTGTGCCACCAGGGAAGCCCTAGTTCCCTTTTTATGTTTCCCATTACATGGCATTCTGATTTTGTGACAATTAAAATATTAATAATTAAGTGTTTATTCCTATACACTGGGCATTTAGAAGAGGATCTGGCTGACATTAAGTGTTCAGGAAATAATCTTTGAATTGATGAAGGTGGTTGGGTAATGTTAACAGGCCACTTGTGGTTACAAAGCATGTTGAGTAGTGGCTTTCAGCTTTATGGTTGTTCTTTATTTTTATTATATATAATTTTATTATTGTATTGTATATTTATTATTTATTGCATGTTTATTATATTTTAATTTTTATTATGGTTGTTTTATTCATATGTTTTTATTTTTATTATGGTTGAAATTTATTATTTCCAAGTGCTCTTCGCATCCTAGCTGATGGATAAATGTAGGAAGACACTATCAATTAAGACTAAGGATTTTGTTTTCTACACAATTTCAGAAAAAGGATAACGGGTAAGAGGCAAGGAGTTCAAATAATAGAGCATGGGATTTAAGTTAGTTAAACAAGGAAGCAGAGACATGAATCTGCTGATAATTAAACTGTGAAGGGATCAAAGTACCCTATGAAGTAAGAGAACATAATGAAATGAGAGAGACAGCTGATAATGATCAGAGAATAAGATGTTTAGAGTTCACATTTCTGAAGCAGAATAGTTTTCAATGATTACCAGATTCAAAATGTGGCCATTGAATAAGACGTTTAGGGTAGAATAAGTGTAAAGTTCACTGGAAATGAAGAAACTAATGAACTGAACATTTTGAGTCTTATTTTAGTTCCTTATTAATAATAAAAAAGTAAAAAATTCCAGAACTTTTTTTCTTTTACAAAGCCAGATATACGTATTTCTCCTAATATTATTGATTCAGGCCACACCAGTTACAAACACTGCCGCTGACCAAATTTGGCGCACTGCCTGATTCGTGTGGCTCATTAGTTAAGACTGAATTTCACATTTTAAAAAATTTAAAGAAAGACATTATTTTGTAAAACACAATAAATAAATAAAATTCAAACTTCCGTGTCCACAAATCGTGATTTATTGGAACACAGTGGCATTCATTATTTTACATCTCGCCTATGGCTATTTTTGTGCCACAATAGTTAGGTGGAATAGTTGCTACAATGACCACAACAGTAGCCTTTATCTGTCATCCGAGATTTGAGAGGATTGTAGACCTCTGGACTACGCTAAGTCAGCAAAGCCTAAATGGTAAGATATCATTAGATTTTCACAACAGGTACTACATAAAGGTTATTATTATCACAGATGTCTCATATGTATTAAATATGTAAAGCCTGCTGATAATTTTGTCATTGACTACACTCTACCTTTTATATTTTTCTCCAGACACACAGTGAATGATGTTAGTATGTTGCTTCCTACTAACTTCACACTCTTAAAAAACTATGAAGAATATATTTGGTTTTTATTTTATAACTGATAAAACAAAGGTTGAGAGAACCTAAATAAATTACCCAAGGTCAAAATCTGGGAAGTTGTATAGACTGAAAACAAAGACAATATTTTCCAACCCCAAAGTCTTATGTTCCTTAATATGCTACATTGCTTGCTACAAAGTTCACTAATGTTATTCTGGAACTACTCTGTTTGAGGAATAATGATGCTCTCATGTCCAACATGTGACTGAGCCAATCATTTTGTCCAATTCATGATCAACAGTAATCATCACAGGCAAATCAACCCTAGCCTGTACATCATTTGTTAAAGCATCCACAGTAATCAAAGTTGCTCTGCTAAGGCTCAGTACTTTTAAAGATACAGATTTTCTCAGAGTAGATAGCTCTTATTTACTGTTTTTTAAATCTATGGCTATTGACTACTTGTTGATTAACACTGAATTTAAAAGTATTATTATTTGTTAGGAAAATGTTTTAGGATGTATAAATTGAGTATTTTAATGGAATACTTTGTTACTAATGTCATCACATTCAGAAATTACAATCAACCTTAGAGAAACTCTGTATTTTAAGCTAATTTAAATAAGGGTCTAGATCTAATTTCTCTGAATCTCTGAATGCAGGGTTCCCGCTATAATATGTGAGAACTTTTACTTTCCAAAATTTTCAATAATCCCTAAATTGCACAGTATTACTGGTCTCATGAATTTTTAATTAAATAGTTTTGCCAGTAATTAATGGTTTCAAGGAGGATATCAAGATGGCAGAGTAGAGGGACATGGAACTCAGCTCCTCCCACAAATACATAAAAAATACATCTACACATGGAACAGTTCTCACAGAATACTCACTTAAAGCTTACAGAAGATCTCATATAACCAAAGCTTCAAGAAAGATCCCCAGGTGACCAAGCAAGATGAAGGGAAAAAGGAGAAGAAGAGGAATCAGGAGGGGACCTGTGCCCCTGGGAGGGATCTGTGAAAGAGGAAATGTTCTCTCACCCTGGGAACCTCCTTCATGGGGTGAGAGCCTCAACGGGAAAGACTGGGAACTTCAAAGGCTGGAGAGGAGAGTGTGGGAGCTGGCCTGCAGCTACACAGGGTAGAGAGACTAGCACAGACTGTCCTGGCTGTGTTGCTGCACTTCCCAGACAGAGATCCAGGGCTGCTGGTGTGCACAGCAGCTAGGTGCCAAAACTCAGGCTTCAGTGGACAGAGCCAGGGAAAGAGGACTTGGTTTGGCTCCATGAAGACAGCATAAAGGGCCTGGAGTGTGGTCCGGGTAGCAACTGTGGGCACATGCAGGACAGAGCACAGGTCCATCACAGGAGCCCCATTATCAACATGGGAAAGAGGGAGCATGGGTCCACCATAGCAGCCCCATTGTCAGATTGCTCTCAGTGGGGCATGGGTCCAGACTCATGGGTTCTGTGATGTTTGTAGGTGAGCACACACAGAGGTGGGACTGAAATCTGAGCAGATTATCAGCAATCCCACTGTGGGTGCAGGGAGGCCACTCCAGCAGGTCCTTGCTTTGGCAGATTTTGGGACCAGGACCATGCATGCACATCTGAGGGCATAAGCCTATTAACTGCAGGGCTCGGGACGTGGCTCTGCTGGTTTGTCAAGCCGGTGGCTTTGTGAGACACATGTGCATCTAAGGGACCTCTGAGCAGATTACTCCCAAGCAGAGACAGTCACTGAAGACAGTGCCAGCAGCAGTGAAATTTGTGGGTGCTCACATCATGTAGCAGGCGTCATCAAAAAAGTACAGTAAACAACTCCTGGGAAAGAAAACACAGTGGCTCCTTTCCCAGCAGGAGTGCTCCAGTCCCACCTACATCACACCACAGCTTAGAACTGGAACTGGGGGCTTCTACTCCAAAAACAGGGAATAGACCCTGCCCCCACAGGGCTGTGACAACCACAGAGCAAAGAGGAGGCCCCACCCAAAATCCGGTGCAGGCTCTGGTCACTACAACACCAAACACACCCCCTAGTGAAGGGACAAGGGCCAGAACACCCTGAGGAAATATGTGGCAGGCATCCATACTAAAAACAGCCCTCAAATCAAAAATATTGGACTCAAGCAGGCTACACAGGCATATTACCACATAAAAATAGTCTTTCAAGACCACAGTAGATGACTGTTTCTCCTAAACTTATAGAGTAATAGAAATATAAGTAAAATGAAGAAGCGGAGGAAAGATCCCAATGAAAAGATCAAGAGAATTCCTATGAAAGAAAAAACAATGAAACAGACTTCTTCGGTCTAATAAACACCAAATTCAAAAAGGAAATAATGAAAATACTGAAGGAATTAAGAAAGGCTATTGATAGAAATGCAGATTACTGTAAAAAGGAATTAGAAACTATAAAGAGGAATCAAGAAAAATTAGAAAACTCATTTGCCAAGACAAAAGCTGAGCTAAAGGCAATGAATAGCAAAGTGAATAATGCAGAAGAACGAAAAGTGATCTGGAAGAAAGAATAATGGAAATCACCCAAACAGAACAGCAGACAGAAAGCCAAATGAAAAAGAAATGCAAGCAATATAAGAGACCTATGGGATAATATAAACCATGCCAATCTATGCATAATAGGGATTCCAGAGGGAGAAAAAAGAGAAAAGAAGATCAAAAATGTATTTGAAGAAATTATGTCTGAAAACTTCCCAAACCTAAAGAAAAAAATAGATGTCAGCTACAGGAAGCACAGAGGGTCCCAAACAAGATGAACCCAAACAGACCTACACCAAGACGTATTATAATTAAAGTGACAAAATTTAAAGAGAGAATTCTAAAGGCAGCAAGAGAAAAACAAAGAGTTAATTACAAGGGAACACCCATAAGGCTATCTGTTGATTTCTCTAAAGAAATGTTGCAGGCCAGAAGGGAGTGGCCTTAAATTCTTACAAAAGTGTGTATAGAGGGAACATATTTCAATGTAAGAAAAGTCATTTATGACAAATCCACAGTCAACATAATACTAAATGATGGAAAGCTGAAAACCTATCCACTAAATTCAGGAACACGAAAAGGATGCCCACTCTCACCACTTCTATTCAACATAGTATTAGAAGTCCTAGCCACAGCAATCAGACAAGAAAAAGAAATACAAGGTATCTAAATTGGAAGGTTCGAGGTAAAATTGTCATTATATGCATATGACATGATACTCTCTATAGAAAACCCTAAACACTCTATACAAAAACTATTAGAACTGATAAATGAATTCAGCAATGTAGCAGGATACAAGATTAATATACAGAAATGTGTTGCATTTCTTTACACTAACAATGAAATATCAGAAAGTAAAAAAAAAAAAAACAACTTTTAGAATTGCAAAAAAATAAATAAAATACCTAGGAATACACCTAACCAAGGAGGTTAAAGATGTACATGCTGAGAGCTATAAAACATTGATAAAGGAAATCAAAAATGATTCAAGGAAATGCAAAGATATCTCTTGCTCTTGAATTAATATTTTTAAAATGGCCATGCTACCCAAAGCAATCTATAGATTTAATGTGAGCTTTATCAAACAACCTATGATATTTTTCACAGAACTAGAACAAGTAATCCTAAAATGTATATGGAACCACAGAAGACCCAGAATTGCCAAGGAATCCTGAGGAAAAAGAACAAACCAGAGGCAAGACCTTCCCAGACTTCAGACAATACTACAAAGATACAGTAATCAAAACAGTGTGGTACTGGCACAAAAACAAATGTATAGATCAATGGAACAGAATAGAGAGTCCAGAAATAAATCCACACATCTATAGTCAACTAATCTTGGACAAAGGAGGCAAGAATATACAATGGAGAAAAGACAGTCTCTTCAGTAAGTGGTGTTGGGAAATCCAGACAGCTGCACGCAAATCAGTGAGGTTAGAACACTCCCTTATAGCATACACAAAAATAAACTCAAAATAGATTAAAGACTTAAATATAAGACATGACACCTTAAAACTCCTAGAAGAGAACATAGACAAAACATTCTCTGACATAAATCATAACAATGTTTCTTAGGTCAGTCTCCCAAGGCAATAGAAATAAAAACAAAAATAAACAAGCAGGACCTAACCAAACTTAAAAGCTTTTGTACAGCAAAGAAAACCATAAACAAAACAAAAACACAACCTACAGATGGCGAAAATATTTGTAAACTGTGTGACCAAGGGATTAAATTCCAAAATATACAAACACCTCATACAGCTCAATATTGAAAAACAAACAACCAAATCAAAAATTAGGCAGAAGACCTAAATAGACATTTCTCCAAAGAAGACATACAGATGGCCAACAGTCACATGAAAAAATTCTCAACATCACTAATTATTAGAGAAATGTAAATCAAAACTACAATAAGGTATCACCTCACATCAGTCAGAATGGCCATCATCAAAACATCTATAAATAATAAATGCTAGGGAAGGTGTGGAAAAAGGGGAACCCTTCTACACTGTTCATGGGAATGTAAATTGGTGCCGTCACTATGGAAAATGGTATGGAGGTTCAGTAAGGAACTAAAAATAGAGCTACCACATGATCCAGCAATCCCACTCCTGGGCATGTATCTGGAAAAGATGAAAGCTCTAATTCAAAAAGATAAATATACCTTAATGTTCACAGTGGGACTATTTTCAATAGCCAAGGCATGCATGTGTCCATCAACAGATGAATAGATAAAGAAGATGTGGGGGGTGTGTGTGTGTATGTATGTGTGTGTGTGTGTGTGTGTGTGTGTGCATGTGTGTATAATGGAATATCACTTAGCCATAGAAAAGAATGAAATAATACCATTAGTGGCAACATGGATGGACCTAGAAATTATCATACTAAGTGAAGTAAGTCAGACAGTGAAAGACAAATATCATATGATATCACTTATACGTGGAACCTAAAAAATAGTACAAATGAACTTATTGACAAAACAGAAACAGACTTAGACAAAGAAAACAAACTTATGGTTACCAAAGGGGAAAGGTGTGGGGGAGGGATAAATTGGGAGTATGGGATTAACAAATGCACACTACCATATATAAAATAAACAACAAAGTTTTACTGTATAGCACAGGGAAATATATTCATACCTATAGTAATAAACTATAATGGAAAAGAGTGCAAAAAAAGAATATAGATACATACACATATATTTATAACTGAATCACTTCATCGTACACCTGAAACTAACATAATATTGTACATTAACTATACTTCAATTGAAAAAATAATAGCTTCCAAATAAACACCCTCTTTTTTGTGGGTGATTTCATGAATATGTGCAACTTTTAAATTGCCAATTATGTATAGAAAAATTTATGCTCACAAAAGTATGATAGTAGATGCTATGGAAGACAATTTTACAAGGCCTTCCAGAAACTTATCTATAAGATCTCAGACATTAAGACAAAATTAAAAGCCACATAGAAGTTGATAAAAATTCAAAACTTGTTGTCAGTCCATGTGTGATTATAGATTCTACAATATGATTCCCTTTAGAGGTGTTAGATATTTGCGGGACCATCTATGATTGACAGTTATTGGAGGGTAACATGCTTGGTGATCAGGAGCAGAGATGCAAGGGAAAGAAAATCTGTTTACAATTACCCAAGCCCAGAACCTAATCTCTAGTTCACAGAAAGAACAAAACAGTTTGTGCACGAGTTAAAATACACTCAAAAAATACACTGCTCTAAAAAATGCAAAAGAACACATTATATTTTCACTATACCGTTTATCAAGACCTGTCCTCTATATTAGATAACCTCATATTGAATACAAAGCCAATTGCAATTATGGCTCAATTTACTTAAGTCAGCAATAGAAAACATCTGTATTTTTGCTCTGTATTTTGTTCTGCAATTTTTGCTCTTAGAGTGAGTTTACAAAACTCTTATTGTTTCATAGTGTTTTTTGAAATTGAAGCAGAATATTTACATATTAAGTCCAGATGATTTTTTAAAATAATTTACATTCTTTTTATTTATCCTATATAATTTCACTGGATATTAAATTTTTGAAATTATGTTCATAGTTTGATTATATTTTCTATAAATAATATATGGTGAAAGGAATATGGAATATTTTTTATGAAAGTGGACTTTAGGTCTGAAATAGCTGAAAATTACATTTAGAGACAATGCACCTTATGGGTCCAGAGCAAAGAAACTCATTGTGGTTTTAGAGTGAGCTAGAAAGACTTTATGAACATGTGAAATGACTCTTCAGAATTAGATAGAAAGTGAGTACTCGGAGAGGAGTGGAGAGCCCATCATAGGCAGGCTAAATGGCTTGAGCAACTGAGGATAAGAATGCCAAAAATATTTAGGGCTGTGTATAGATGGCCCCTCTAAATGCAGGGCTCTTATGGAGAAATTAAGGATAGAAAGAAACTCAAGGGCTTGGAAAACCAGAGGCTGGGCATTCTTATGTAAGAAAAAGCTTGTAAATAAAAGTAGTTGATTCATGCTTGCTGCTGCTATTGGCAAATGGATGACATATTCAAAATATCTTTTTCAAACATTAATCAGAAAAAAAGAATAGAAAACAAGCATTAAACTTAAGTGCTGTCTGGGAAAAAGAAAGGACACTGTAACAGTAGAGACATTTCAGAGAAGAAATAGAGAGGGTTTTGGAGACCATTTTGTAACTAGATATTGATTGTGAATGAGAGAAAAAATACTCCCCCTCCAATGGCAGCCTAGTTTTTGATAAGAGATTTAAATACTTTTTTTCCTTTTCCTTTTTTTTTTTTCCCACCCCCGCTACCACTTTCCCCCCTTGGTGTCCATATGTTTGTTCTCTACATCTGGGTCTCTATTTCTGCCTTGCAAACCGGTTCATCTGTGCCATTTTTCTAGGTTCCACATATATACGTTAATATACGATATTTGTTTTTCTCTTTCTGACTTACTTCACTCTGTATGACAGTCTCTAGGTCCATCCGTATCTCTACAAATGACTCAATTTCATTCCTTTTCATGGCTGAGTAATATTCTATTGTATATATGTACCACATCTTTATCCACTTGTCTGTCGATGGGCATTTGGGTTGCTTCCATGACCTGGCTATTGTAAACAGTGCTGCAATGAACATTGGTGTGCATGTGTCTTTTTTTAAAAAACATTTTTATTGGAGTGTAATTGCTTTACAGTGTTGTGAGGGATTTAAATTTTCAATTGAGTTTATTGTGCAGTTTTTTTCCTTGCATAAAGTCTACAAAGATCAGACCAAAAAAAAAGAAGAAAAGAAAAGAAAAGAAAAAGCCTCCAGAAAAGCCTGCTCTCTTTAGTCAAATGACCAGAAAAGGGGCTGTCTAGAAATACAGAAAACACCACAACAATAATGGATAATGGTTCTTCCCCAGCCAACACCACAGAAAAAGCTTCAGCTCCTCCACCCTCTTTAGGAAAGACACAGTGAGGAACCTAGACATTTACTGCCACCTGGGATAACAAGGCCCCCTCCCTGCTAGAGTGATATCAGAAGAAGCCAGTTGAGGAGCTGGGGCACTTATCACCTCCAGGCAGCAACAAGGGCCCCCCACCCATTCAATGTCCATGGAGAGGCCCAGTGGAGAACCTGGACTTTTACCCCCATCAGGAAGTAATGAGGTAAGACTGCACTTCCATTGCCAGCACAGTGTCAGAAGAGGCCTGCTAAAAAAGAAGATGTAAATAAAATCCATAATCTCCATAATAATACCCAAAATGTCCTTCGCTTTGATTAAAAATCAATCATCATACCAAAAACTAAGGGTATATCACTTGAATGAGAAAAGACAATCAACAAACACTGACAATGTTCCAGATGTTAAAATTACCTGACAAGGATTTTAAAGCAGCTATCATAAATGTATTCAACCAGCAATTACAAACACACTTCAAACAAATGGAAATATAGCAAGTCTCAAAGAAGAAATATGATATAGAGAAGAATTAAAATAAAATTTTAGAATTGAAAAATGCAATAATTAAAAAAAAATCCAACAACAACTAAATGTTGGGCTCAATATGATAATGAAAACAGAGTAAAAAATCCATGAAATTAATGGTAGAACTATAGAAATTACTTAATCTGAACAAATAAAGTAGAATGAAAAAGAATGCTCAAGATTATAATAAAGATCTAATATTCTAGACTACAGAAACCCAGAAGGAAAGGAAAAAGAAGGCAGGGCTAAAAAAGTACTAGAAGAAATAATGGCTATAAATTCTTTAATTTTGGCAAAAGACTGAAATCTATAGATTGAAGAAGGTAAGCAAATTCAAAGCAGGATAAACCCAAAAAATTCATACCAAGACTTATTATAATTAAAATTCTGAAAACTAAGGATAAAGAAATATTTTGCAAGCAGCAAGGAAGAAAGAAAACTTTGATTAAGGTGGAAGGTTGCGACAAATAGCATCAGTATTTTCAATAATATTTTAACTGATTTGAACCATATTGATGACAAACATTATAAAATTAAAATAATATACCTCACATGTGAAGATAATGGAAATTATTTGCTGCTGTTGTTCACCTTTTTTTGAGAATATTTACCTGTCTTCAAAATTTTCTAATAGTTCCATTAAAATAAACATATAAATATAATATTTTAACTAAAGTTACCTAAAATGTTTATTTTAAAATGTAATCATTACAAAATTAATAGTAAGAGAGTTTACTTTTTTCTATACTAAGTTATCAAAATGGTGTATTTAACACTTACAGAATATCTCAGTTCAGACTAGCCACATTCAAGTACTCAAATGCCACATTTGTCTTGTGGCTATTATACACACCGAGCAGGTCTACAGTGATGGCAGAAGGGATAGGCTCAAGGATATACTGTGCAACATGGGGAATCTAGCCACAATTTTGTAATAACTGTAAATGGAAAGTAATCTTTAAAAACTGTATAAAGACAAAACATTTTTTAAAAGAGAAACAATGGCACGGAAAAGGAACAATAGAGTTTGCTGTTCATATCAAAGCTGTTGTTGCTTTTTAGTATTATGTAGGTCTCACTGACAACTATTAACAGTGAAAAATGCCAGCATCATTTTAAAATGTTGAATATATGATACGACATAGATTGTCATTTTTATCAAGACATTTTAAATTGTAGACTCAATCAACTAATTCACAATGATGTGGCTAGTGAATTCCAGGATTTTCATTTTCATGTCAAAGTTTGTTGGCTGGATTGAGGTTGCTTTTAGAAATATTTTTTTAATTTTAATTTTTATTTGAAAAATAGTTGATTTACAATGTTGTGTTAGTTTCAGGTGTAAAGGGATTCAGTTATACATATATATAGATAGATAGATATATATTCTTTTTTTTACATTCTCTTCCATTATAGGTTATTACAAGATATTGATTATTGTTCCCTGTGCTATACAGTAGGTCCTTTTTGGTTCTCTATTTTATATATGGTAGTGTGTGTATTTTAATCCCAAACTCCTAATTTATCCCCCTTCCCTCCCTCTCTTTCGGTAACTATAATTTTGTTTTCTAAGTCCACTTCACAAATATTTTATAAATTAGATCTCCAATATGTCATGGTTGTATAAACTTGATTTTTTTTTGATGATTATTTCGGACCTCAATTTAGAAATCCAAAGTTATTCTGTTACTTCTCTAAAAATGCAGATAAAATGTAGTGATATATTAAAACTTAAACTTAGCCATGACTTGAAAACTTGACTATAGTTTTTAGAAATTTTGAATTTATATCTGAAAAAAGATAGCTAAGATTATTTTAATAACATTTTTCAACTTCTCAAAATACTATGACATATTTATAAATATTTTCTGTCCAATATTTAACACTTATATTATCTATTAAACCCAATCATTGTCTCCCAGATATTGAACTCATTAACATATGAAAGCACTTATTAAATAGTGTTGCTAATTCAGCCTTATAATATAAATATCATAGCATTCATTTTTGAAACGTCAGATCACCTTATCAGAAGAGTATTCACCAGATATAATGCAGAGAGTTAACTTCTACATATAAGCACTTATTTGTATAAAGATTCTCTTCCTACTTTGCAACAACAACAAAGCATGGCAGTAAATTAGATAATACAGCAGACAGTACTGCTACTCTCATGTGAAATCACCATTAAAATTTGGTGCTAATCAAAACTACCTCTTAGTTCTTTCCTCTTAGTAAATAGATATCAAAATTTGAACTTATTAAAATCAGAATATATTTTCCAGTTCATACATTGATGTTGTTTATATGCTTTTATCTGCAAATGAGGTTTAAGTAATTAATAAAACTAAAAACAAGGAATTAGTTGATAATTATTCAACTGTTGATCTCCAATTCGGTTCGGTAGTAAGAGTACACTAACGTGCTGGCATTGTGGAAATAAACAAGAATAAGAGGAAAAAGAAAAGAAAATGTTAAGAATGAATTTGTGTTTCTATAAACTGATTTTTATTAAGAATCTGACATAACCTACATATAAGTTTAAAGGCTTTGAACATTAATACACTAATGCTAATAAAAAGGTGGGTGTTAAAAGTAATAGGAGTAGGGAATTTGGCTCTATCAATCCTCATTACCTGCAAATTTGGTCACAGCTTTTCCTAGTAGCATAAAGGAATAATACCTCCATGAAAATACCATAAGGCTTTGGTCTGAGACAGATATAAGGCTGGGAAAATAGTATGTCTAAGTTATGCGGTCAAAACATAGATTTTTCGTATATTAATTCTATGTTTTATCTTTTCTTCTGTGACTAAGATTTCTAATATCCCCCAAAACGGTTATGACATGGCACTCTAACAAAACTAACCCACATACTTCTGCTACACTAATAGGTACTTTTTCATCATATAATTTTTACTAAATTCTCTCAAGGTATATTTTTAACAGGAATACAAATAAGACAGACCAGCCCCTCATTTGTGGTTTGTCACTTTCTTTACTTTTGACATGTAAATTTTAAAATACTCTATGTTATATAATTTCCAAAGCTATACTTAAATATTCAGAAAAAATAAATGAAACCATGAGAGTTTCACAAGGTCAGTTGTTAATAGCAATCAGAATATGTGTCATCAATCAAAGGTGATGTGTGACCAACCCACCCAAAAATCTTTCAGTCATATCTATCATTTCTCCACTAGAATACTATTCCTTTTGATAAAGCACTGCCCTATTGTGGTTCTGTCTTAAAATATAAGAACTCCTGGGGAGGGCGGTTATAGTATCTATTGTAATAAGTTTATTATTACATTATTATCTTTATCAGCACAGCTGAACACACGCAGCATGAGAGGCACCTGAAATTAGGAGTAAGAGATGAATCTAGAGCAGAAAAAGTATCACAGGTGATGATCACATGTTTTGCCTATATCACATTTTGCTTAGTGCTGGTCCAAATGCCTCAAGAGAATGTTTTTAAACATTCACACTTTCAGTGAGAATTGGGGTTGTGTGAGGAATACAATGGCAGCAATTAATCAAACAGTAGCTCCTAGTTTGCACTGCACAGAGTGCCTAAAATTCTAATTGAAACTCTCCAATCTTATTGGCTTGAAGACCAGAGGACCTGGTCTGGGTCAACAAGAGTCACTCAGATAATCCTAGAAAGGAGAGAGGCACTGGAAGTATCCCTCACTCCGCAATGGCCCATCACTGATTATATTTTCACTGAGGCACCATATTTAAACTGCAGGCTCTTCAGATCACAGATACTGGTGTGAAGAGTGAACTACACGATTATCACTTTCATACCAAAGTCTGTGAGCTGCATTAAAGTTAGTTCTTGGCACAAATATTTTATTACTAACTGATTAAGGTTTCACTATGGCTTTTCTTTG
Organism: Aethalodelphis obliquidens; assembly: GCF_003676395.1. NCBI lineage: Eukaryota > Metazoa > Chordata > Mammalia > Artiodactyla > Delphinidae > Aethalodelphis > Aethalodelphis obliquidens. The sequence continues at coordinate 23,120,965 of NW_020837954.1, read as the reverse complement.
GAACATAGTGAATATTCTCTAAGTTACATAAGAAAAATTTAAGTAAGTTTGAATTTCGGAAGATAATAAGGAGTCCAGATTGTTCTACTTAATAGAAAAATATCTATTTACTACCAAATAAGTTATGCCAGTATTCTAGAAAAGTGAGGCAATAGACTAAAACAGAGAATAACTAACAAAACTTTTTGACTATGTCTATAAAATATAAAGGAAAGAGTCATTTCATGGTGATTTTCATTTTTTATCCTCTGTGTAATTAACTGCCACACAGTTGTTTAGATCACTACACAGTTGATTTGGTTCTGACCCTGTCACATTCATAGTGACAAAATTCCTTATGCAAAGATGGTGACTTTGAAGAATGCAACAACATATTTATATCAACTAGGGATATTCTCTATGATGTAAAGAAAGCCTTTATTTGTTGTTTGTGTAAACACGGTGACTTTAAATTTCAAAATAATCTCTAATTAGTTAGCTTTTTAAAATTTCCTGAAGCAAGAATTTAGAGACTGAAGTTTATTCTACTTAAATAGCTACAACACAAGTAACACAATAGAGGCTTCTTCTTGAGGCACAAGTAAGAAGATATCTATCTTTTTTTTTTTGCGGTACGCGGGCCTCTCACTGTTGCGGCCTCTCCCATTGCAGAGCCCAGGCTCCGGACGCGCAGGCTCAGAGGCCATGGCTCACGGGCCCAGCCACTCCGTGGCATGTGGGATCTTCCCAGACCAGGGCACGAACCCGTGTTCCCTGCATCGGCAGGCAGACTCTCAACCACTGCACCACCAGGGAAGCCCTCTATCTTTTTTTTTTTATAATTATTTTAATGTTTTCAATTATTTTATCACTATGAATGCACTTTAATCACCAGAATAAGCAATACCCAATGTTTCCTATTTTGTAGTCTCTTGAAGAATCCAGGAAAATATTTATGAGGCATTATATTCCTTATGCCAACAGCTAAAATAAAAGATTTTAGAAGTACCTGGAGGTATAGAGATCCTAAATTACATGCAAGACATTACTGGAGAACCTGGAAATAAAAAGGATTTATTCTCTCTAGGCTATCTGAATGCTGCCTTCTCACAAATAAATGTTAAGATGTCCTAATATACACTGCTTTCACTATTTCAGTCTTGGTTGTGAAATAACTTTATAATAAATAACTGACAACATTTTCTTTAACTGACAGATCTCCTGAAATTCAACAAACAAAAGCATGAAGTAGAAGTCTAATAAAAGCTCTTAATTAGGAAATCGGTCCCTAAGAGAAGATTTTCTTTCAGCCTAAAAGATTGCTTTATAGCTAGATCATCATTGATTTTTATTTTCAGTTAGCTTCTCTAATTTGCACACATGCGCACACACACAATAATGAAAACACATTTTCTTTGAAGACAACAACTAAAATATAAAAAATTATTTTGCAAGTCAGGTTACCTATCCAGATATTCTTTTAAACAAAGCACATAATTTTTTCTTTACTAATATTATTTCAGAATGGGGAAAGGCTTCGAGATGTGGCGTTTACAACAAATCTCTTTCCTGACAGAATTCCAATATTTTTCCAGAGTATCCTTTAACATGAAAGGAGAATTATTGCATGTTTTTTCACTATATTCCACTATATTCAATGTATTTTCTCTCTTCTACACTAAACAAAAGAACATAAAAAAAAGTGATTGCTTTTCTCATTTTTTTCTTTTTTCTATCATTCTTCATGTATAATCTATGCATTAAATATAATCTGTATATTTATATTTTGTTAATAAAGATCTCAATCTATAGCAAAATTGCTTCTTAAATAAAGCATAGCATTATGAATATTATCAGACCAATTATTCACAATGTTCAAACATTTCTCAAGAGAGAAAAATAAATTAATAATAAATTTATATAAAATATTCTGCTTGAACAGATATTGTTAATCTGTTAATAGCAGTTTGATTGTGTAGAGCTTAGTTTAGTGTTCAATGGACAATGAGGTAACAGCAAAGTAGCAGGAATATGCTAAGGTTTTGGAAATTAGTAATATGAAACAACTGTTATCAATAGTAATATTATTAGTTTCCTTTACCTAATCTTATGAATTAGCTTTCATTTTATTTTAATGATATGCAATTCACAATTATTATTTTTTAATTGCTTTAGTTTTTCTTACTGGTTAATTTTAATAAAATGGGAATTATAGATAAGTGATAAGCTTCTATAATGAAGGGATGCTATATTGTAAAGTTCCCATGTAATAAAATGCTGAATATATTTTCTTAGTATTTAACTTTAAGCTTAACAATTAAAATTTGTTTTATCTTCATTCAAATCTGACATTTTTTATATCATTTTCTTACATAAATTATCCAAATACCTATTATTTTTAAAATAGTAAAGTGGCTTAATTTCTATGTGAATAAAATATTGAAGTAATAAAATTTTGAAGAAATGTCATGCTGATATGTGAATTACCTGTGATCTCTTCTCTTCCTGTAGTGATCAAATTCACCTTATTTCAAATACTTCATCTACTCCTTTCCATCATTACTTTTTCAGGCACATAATAGAGAATCAATACACAGTTTTTTGAAAATTGCAGTTCAGAGGGTTAAAAATAAAATAACCACTGCACATTGGACTTTGTAGTATCAGCGTAAGCAAAATAGTAACAATAATAAATCTACAGGGCAATTTAATAGTTTATCCTATTTTATTTATTTTCAATAAGACACTCTGTTTATCTGCCCAGGTCCCCTAATTGAAAGTTTCTTTCACATCAACTTTTTAACAATATCTTATTTTTCAGTAAAGTGAATAGACCAAATCACTTCAATGTTAAATGAGTATAATTTATATGAAAGTACTTTTATGAAATTTTTTGTTTTGCTTAAGTGAATTTAAAAAGCTTTTTTTATAAAACTAATGAGATATATAAATGACCATAGAAAGAAAATGATCCCCAGCAATACCTAGATAGTCAGAGGACCTGCTTGGGAAATTCTGCCCCAGAAGCCAAGTATCCTCTTAAAAAAAATGAAACCTTCATTCTTTGATAAATTATCAAGTTGAAAAAAACTGAATTTAATTCACTGTAAAAAAAGTCAATACCATATTACTTTACCATAAAATGAGTATTAAAAGTTACTAAACTGAAAGATTACATTGTCAATCTTCTAAATACGTGAAATCCTAAAATTTCCTCATTTTAAATTCAGTCCTCAAGCTGTCCTCCATAAATCTGTGTATGCTGTATAAAGATGGGAAATCAAAAAGTATAAAAGTATATACTCTCCAAATTCAAGACAACTGAATTAATATTAAAATTATTATGATTGACTACATAGACATGCATTTTGTTCATTTGAGATTGGCAATTCAAAATGTGAAGTTTAGGAACTCAAATAACCTGTCAGATTCTTATAAAGTAAATTGTTGAAATTTATCCTCTATTTTCTTTTCATTCTTGCCCCTCCTTCAACCTTGTCCCACCAAAAGAAAAAATAAAAAGGAAAATAAATGTACTGGGAATGGAATCTGGAAAATTGCTATCGGAATCCCATAGCCTTGGTTTGAACAAGATTTCACAAATTAGTAGCTACATGGTTTGGGCAGGCTACTTAATTCTTGTGACTGTTACCTTTTTGTTTTGTTTGTTTTGACTTTGTCTGAAAAGTTGGTAAATTGGTACAACTGTACCTTCAAAGTTTTAGGATGATTAAAAATAATGCATGTAAAATAAACATAGTGAATATATTTGGTACTTATTCAGTATTTATCATTAATAAAATTATTTTTAAAAATATTACTGTAGTATACTCTATTTTTTCTATAGTTAGCCATTATAACTATGATAAAAATCACAAATTAAATGTTGGCTCCCAGTCAAGAACATAGATGAAGCAATATGAATAATATGCCTTAAAATACATTATTCCTTGTAGAACTGTGGTGTGTATAGTGTACATCTCTTTTTTGTCTAACTGGTGTCAATAAGGTGAACTTACAATGAACAGAGGGATTGTACAATTAAGTGACTTTTATTAGTAAAGCAAAAAGGAAAGCTACTTTTAAGATAAGCTCAAAGTTGTGCAGACTGTGTATTATAGCTTCCACCAACACCTGAATTCTTGACAGCATTTTCCTGTTCCATAAAAGACCTCCTTGGCCTGCTCTGAAACTGTTCTCACAATATAGATCAAGTCTTAATGCAGGGAAATGTAAAAGTGGCAGTAAAATTTTAAAATATGTTCAAAAGAATAGATGTTGGAAAAAACTCTCAGATGTGAATGACAGAAACAAGATGGATTTCCTTTTCCTGATCTAATTATGTCTCTTCTATTTTATGTTCTGAGCAAGCTTCAGTTTCCTAAAAATTGTCACTCTGTATAGAGTTCTGTGTCTGGCATGGCAAATAATCTCCCATTGGACCAACATTCCTGCAGTTAACAATTATGAACTCTGGGCAAACATCAACAATTTCCTTAAGGCACTGGAGAGGGACAGAAGCAAGCAGATATTCCACGGTTGTTGACACATGGAAGAAGGGAATGACATGGGGGAAAATTATTTATGACATCCTGAGAGAAGTCCCAAGCATTCACTATTCAATGTGGATAAAATTTAACAAAAACCCTGCAGTCCTATTGGTATGAGGGACAGTAGGACAGATTTAGGTTAACTACAGCCACTTAACATAAGGTAGAAAATCCCAGAGGAAAAGGGAGAGGAGATTCTTAAATTCTTTGTGCAATCTCTGCCCAAATCTCTGGCTAACCTCTGAACTACTCATACATGGGGAAAACTCCAAATAGCCCTGTTATGGCTATAAGGGGAATTGAGCTTCATAGTTTAAGTTTAGCTAAGTTATATTTCTTAGAAGATAAAATTTTAAAAATAATTATCAGAGGGTCATAAAATCATCTATAGTTTCTAAAAAATATTAGTTGCAATGTCCAAGACAGGAGAGTCAAAGGCATAGTTCCAGTCTGAGTGACAGCAGGTTTGCACTCTCCTTCACAATCAGAAAGAGCTGATATTTCTGTCTGAGTCTGAGGGCAAAAGTCCAAGATCCCAGTTTAGGGCAGTTTATGCAGAAGGAGCTCCCCCTTAGTCATGGGAGGGTTAGTCTTTTTGTACTACTAAGGCCCCAACTGACTGTATGAGACCCACTCACATGAGGGAGGGCAATTCATTCTTCCTCAGCTTACCAGTTAAATAGAATTATCTAGAAAACAGTCTCATCTAGAAACACCCTCAAAGACAAACACAGAATAATGCTTGACCAAACATCTTGGCACCCATGGCTCAGTCAAGTTGACACATAAAATTAACCATCACAAGTCCATCCCTAACATAATACTAACATGATTCTATCCTGCATACAGCCAAAAATACAGTAACCCCTTTCCCAGAAGATAGCCCATCTTAACAAATATCGTGATATTAACAATACTTAACACTGTGATATCTTATCTTAACACATATACATCTTATGTTATCTGCTAAGGGAATAAGAGAAGGAAGAAAATGAACATATATGATACACACATGCACACACACAAACATTCATAGCAAAATAAGGAGGAAATGCTCATGACAATTACAGTCTTTGTTTCTGTAACTTGTTACTTGGTTATAGCTGGTATTTATCTACTACAGTTTTCCATTACCCATTCTGTATTGCCTTTGCCTTCAGTAAGTATCTCAGCTGAGTGTGATTCTTTAACTGGTGGGTCATCTAAACCTTCATTCTTGGAGAGTCTGGGCCATTACTAGTCATGATTGGAGCATACTGTTGTAGTTTTTCATTGATTTTTATCTCAGGACATGGTAATACTAAAAGACTCCCTAAGAGATTTCCTGTATCCTAGATACACTCTTCCTTTTCTCAACTGTGAAGCAGTAGTGTCCAGTTTCTGTCAGAAACAATCAACTGAGACAGTACAGTAATTTCCTTCTTTGCCTGTTGATTCAGAGGCATTAGGAGTTCAAAGTGATCAGGTGGCAATCTTAACTTACAGTTCAAGGGAATCTGAACATGTGGAAACATTCACCCTTTAGTACAAAGACCTCTAGGCCAGTAGAGCATAAGGTTGTGGAAAGAGGAAGTGAAAATTTTGCTATAAGTCACTAGGGGTAATAGTGAGTGGTGCCACTCACATTTCCACCCCTTGATTCCTAGACCTATGAATCCTAGCTATGGGACAAACAGTACCATATACTGAGTGCTTATTTCTGCCTGGGCTGATAATGATAAGGTGTGCTGGTAATGCTTTATACTTTGATCTTGGTTTGATTACACAAGTCTTTTTATTTGTTTTTTCAGCTTTACTGAGATATCACTTGAGTCTTTTTGGACTGCAATCATTCTTTAAGCTGTAAAGTTTTAATTTTGTCCACTTATGTTAAACTCCTACAAACATTTTATTTTGTAATTACTACAAAAATCAAAAATAATCAAATAAATAAGCAGAAATATATTTAAAATATGTATATGGAGACAAGCCCTATGAATTATTAAAAGTTTCTATAAACCTACCATGATTTAATAGGCCTGTACTGGTATGATACTGCTAAGAAAAAGACAGAACATAGGTACAGAATAGGAATTGTAAGGGTATTAGTAGACAAGATAGGAAGGTAAAATATATATTATCTGAACATAGAAAATCCTCTGTAAAGAATAGAGATGCAGAAAGAGAGAACGGACATGTGGACACAGTGGGGGATGCAGGGGAGGATGAATGGGGAGATTGGAATTGACATATATACACTACCATGTGTAAAAGAGATAGCTAGTGGGAACCTGCTGTATAGCACAGGGAGATCAGCTCGGTGCTCTGTGGTGACCTAGATGGGTGGGATGGGTGGGGGGAAGGGAGGCCCAAGAGGGAGAGGATATATATATATATAGAGAGAGATATATATATAGATATGTATATACATACATATAGCTGATTCACTTCCCTCTACAGCAGAAACTAACACAACATTGTAAAGAACTATACCCCAATTTAAAAAAAAAAAAAAGGGACAAACCCAGAAACAACTGATGTAATGACTACATACATTTTGAAAACGTCTGAATAAACAAAGTTAAAAGACTATAGACAAATTCAGAAAATACTTGCAAAATGTGATAAATATCTAAATTTTTAACCACTCAACAAGAAAAATGATTAACCTCCTAATAGAAAGATATTTAAATAATACAGAGTCCACAGTAAAATACAAATACCTTGTGAATATAAGATGCTTAATTTGACTCATGATCAGATTTTCTAACTCTTCTTTTTAACTTTATAATAAGCATTTATTTTCCACATGAGAAAATATTAATAAAGTTATCTATAAAAACATAATTTTTATTTTATTTAGATTTATAACTTAAATTTTGCTATGCTTAGATTGTTCCACAATTCTCACTGAAAACTAACTGGAGACTGGCAGAAAGACTCATACAACCAGGACTCTAAGAAAGAGCCACACAGAGTCAGGAAGGAAAGGAAGAGAAGTGATCAGGTCAGGACCTGTGCCCCTAGGAGGGAACACAGAAGAGGAGGGTGATTATATAGGTGGAGATCCTTCCTGGGGAGCGAACAGTTAAAACTACATATTGGGCATCTCAGCTGTGGGGTCTGATCCTGAGAGGACAAGTCCCCTCACCTGGTTTGAAAACCAGTGGGACTGACAGCAGGGCTACAAGAGATGTAGACTCCACTCATGAAGAGGATGCACTTACTTGCTCACTTCTGAAACAAGACAGAAGAAGTGGATTGAAACTGCCAGCAAACCTGGCTGGTTTCCTGTGACTGTCCTAGCACACATCCCAGCCAAGTCAAGCAATCTCTCCAGCCCCTCTTGCTGCATGGAGCCACTCCACACTAGGGCAATGGCTGCCATGGTCAAGTAGAGTGAGCAGCTGAAAGGGACAGAGTTGGCTCTGACCAAGCACATCAACTGAATGGGGCCATGTCACCAATACTGGTGTTCACTGGGGCAGCAGAACAGAAGTGGTCTGGAGCCTTCACTGGTGCAGGAACCACATCAGTGTGTGCCCTGACCCACACCAGGCACGCACTTCAGCCCCTCTTGCTCCAGCACTGCTCCCGTCTTGGGTAAATGTGCTGATGCTGGGGAGGGGGAGAGCACACACTTAGAGGAAGCAGAACCAGGGTGGACCCAAACCTCAGGGCTTCTGCTCCAGCAACATAGGACTTGACCTACCCCCAGTAGGGTGGTATTAGCCACTGATCAGAGGAGAAGCCCTGGCTCACACCAACTCTGGCTCTAGCCCCTTCATCTCCTCCTCCTACCAAGGCAATAGCTGCCAGCACACCCTGGGGAGAGATGTGACTTGTACTCACATCAGATCCAGCTCTCCCACCAAAACCACTGGGTACATGCAAACTGCATAGGGGGGCTCCTGCACAAGAACACCACTTCAAAACTGGGGTAAGTAATTGTTTCACTTAATTTCATAGAGACAGTTAAGCAAGAAAACAGAGGAATTAGTTTCAAATGAAGAAAAAGAAAAACACCTGGAAAAAAATCCTAATGAAACAGATAAATAAATGACTAGATAAACAGTTCAAAGCATTAGTAATAAGAATGCTAATTAAACTGAGGAAAATAGATGAACACAGTGAGAATTTTAACAAGGAACTAGAAAATATAAAAAACAACCAGTCAGAACCGAATAAATAACTGAAATGAAAAACACACTAGAAGGAATTAATAGCAGGCTAGGTGATACAAAATAACACATCGTGATCCAGAAGACAGAATAATATAAAACCCCCAATCAAAACAGCAAAAAGAAAAACAAATTTGAAAAATCACAACAGTTTAATGAACCTCAAAGATAATATACATCAAGCATACCAACATGCTTGATGGGACATGATAGGAGTCCCAGAAGGAGAAGAGAGAAAGAAAGGGGTTGAAAATATATTTGATTAAATTCTGGTTGAAAACTTTCTGAACCTGAAGAAGGAAACATATATCCAGGTATAGGAATCACAGAGAGTCCCATACAAGATGAATACGATAAGACCTACACCAAGACATATCATAACTAAAATGGCAAAAGTTAAAGATAAAGAGAGTTCTAAAGGCAGCAAGAGAACATCAAAGGGCCACATAAAAGGAAACCTCAATAAGTCTCTCAGCTTATTTTTCTGCAGAAAATTTGCAGGCCAGAAGGGAGTGGCATATGTAAAGTTATGAAAAGGAAAAACTTACAACCTAAGATACTCTACCCGGCAAGATTATCATTCAGAATTGAAGGAGAGATAAAGAACTTCTCAGATAAGCAAAAACTAAGAGTTCATCAATACTAAACTGACCTTAAAAGAAATGTTAAAGGATCTTTTCTAAGTGGAAAAGAAAAGGCTACATCAAGATGTAAAAATGTGTTGGGAAGGAAAAGTCCCATGAGTAAAGGTAAGTATATGGTAAAGACTGTGGATCAACCACATAAATAGCTAGTATAAATATTAAAAGGAAAAAATTGTAAAATCAACTGTAACTGCAATAAACAGTTAAAGGATAAACATGAGGGTGTAAAATATGATACCGAAAACACAAAATGTAGGGGAGAGGTTACCATGAACCCATGGTAACCACAAATCAAAAACCTACAATAAATACACAAAAACAAGAGAGAAAGGAACACCAACATACCACTAAAGAAAATTATCAAACCACAAGGGAAGAAACTAAAAGAAGAAAAGAGCAGAGAAGAACTACAAAAACAAAACAAACCAAAACAAAAAATCAAGTACAATAACAAAATAGCAATAAGTACATATCTATAATCACTTTAAATGTCAATGGACTAAATACTCCAATGGAAAGACATAGGGATTGGATAAAAAAAACAAGGCCTATCTATATGCTGCTTACAAGAGACTCTCTTCAGAGCTAAAGACACACAGAGGCTGAAAGTGAGGTAATGAAAAAAGATATTTCATGCAAGTAGAAATGAACAGGAACAAGAAAAGGATACCCACTCTAGCCACTTCTATTTAACATAGTATTGGAAGTCCTACCAAAGCAAACAGACAAGAAAAATAAATAAAATGCATCCAAGGAAAAAGTAAAGTAAAACTGTCACTATTTGCAGATCACATCATACTTATGTAGAAAACCCTAAAGTGTCCACCAAAAAGCTATTAGAGCAAAAGAATTCAGTAAATTTGCAGGAGACAAGATTAATATATAGAAATCTGCTGCATTTCTGCACACTAATAATGAACTATCCTTAAGAGAATTCAAGAAAATACCATTTACAATTCCATCAAAAAGAATAAAATACCTAGAAATAAACTTAACCAAATAGGTGAAAGATCTATACTCTGAAAACTATAACACACTTATGAAGAAAATTGAAAATGATACGAAGAAATGGAAAGATATCTCATATTCCTGGATTGGAAGAATTAATATTCTGGATTGGAAGAATTAATATTATTAAAATGTCCTATAGATATAATGCAATCCCTACCCAAATACTCATGACATTTTTCACAGAACTAGAATAATCCTAAAAATTATATGGAACCCCAAATTATATGGAACCAATTTCTGAATTGCCAAAGAAATCCTGAGAAAAAAGAACAAAGCTAGAGGTGTCATGCTCCCTTACTTCAGACTATACTACAAAGCCATAGGAATCAAAACAGTATGACACAGGAACAAAAACAGACATATAACTCAATGGAACAGAATAGAGAGCTCAGAAATAAACCCACACACTTATGGTCCATTAATCTACAACAAAGCCAACAATATATAAGGGAAAAAGACAGTCTTTTCAATAAGTGGTGCTGGGAAAATTGGAGTGCTACATTAAAAAAATGAAATTAGAACATTTTCTCACACCATATACAAAAATAAACTCAAAATGGATTAAAGAACCCAAATATTAGCTCAGAAAACATAAAATTCTTAGAAGAAAACACAGGCAGTACACTCTCTGACATAAATCTTAGCAATATATTTTTTTGTCTATCCTCTCAGGTAAAGGAAGCAAAGTAAATATAAATAAATGGGACCTAATTAAACTTTCCTTTTTTGCACAAAAAAAGGAAAACATGGACAAAATGAAAAGAGAACATACTTAATGGGAGAGTATATTTACAAATGATATGACCAATAAGGGGTTAATATCTGAAACATATAAACAGCTCATACAACTCAATATGAATAAAACAAACAACCCAGTTGTAAAATGAGTAGAAGACCTGAAAAGACATTTTTTCAAAGAAACATATAGATGGCCAACAGACACATGAATATATGCTCAACATTGCTAATCATTGGACAAATACAAATCAAATCCACAATGAGATATCACCTCACACCTGTCAGAATGGCTATCATCAAAAAGTCTACAAATAACAAATACTGCAAGGGTGTGGAGAAAATATAACACTAATACACTGTTGGACAGAATTTAAATTGGTGCTGCCACTATAGAAAATAGTATGAAGGATTCTTAAAAAACTAAAAATAGAACTATCATATGATATAGCAATTCCACTCCTAGGTATAGGTCCAAAGAAAATAAAAACACTAATTTGAAAAGATACATGCACCCCAATGTTCATAGCAGCATTACTTACAATAGCCAATATATGGAAGCAATCTAAGTGTCCATCAGCAGATGAATAGATAAAAAAGATACAGTATATGTATGTGTATAGATATTATATGCACATATATACCATATGTATTCTATATATACACACCATATATTATAAATATATACACACATATATACATATATATATATATATATATACACACACACATATACACACACACACACACGAAAAAGCTTCTGGGGCCCTGGAAATGTTCCAGGGTTTGTTACAGTTTCCAGGTTCTGGATCCTGTAAAAGTTCCCAGAAAGTTATACAGTTATATTGGGAGTCTGCAATTGATGTCAGTCTTTAGGTGACTCACAAATCCTCAAAGTAAGTCCACAGCATAAACCACTGAGGGACTCGGGGAAATAAATTAGGAAAAGAAATTTGGACCGTTTTGACCAATTGTACATCAAAATCTAGGTGGGTACTAGTCAAACTATTAAAAGCCATCAGGGCATCCATCACTATAAAGAAATCTTCTTGTGAAAGGAATTAATAGCTCTATTACTAATGAGAATCTCAGAAACCAAAGCTGCAAAACTGGTAGGTATAGGTCAAGCACTTACAGGTGGTGAGCACTCTAACAGCTTAACTCTAAGACCCTTGTGCTACGATAAGTTGGTCATAAAACAAGTTAAATTGACAGTAGCTCCCTGGCTAATCTCAAGAAAATTTCTTTGCAATGAGGTACACTGTAAAACACCACACAAAATCCCCAACCTAACTTCACATCCCTCTTAGTTATTAATTTAGCTCCAAGAAACCCAAGGAATTGAGTGCACTGACTTCTGGCACACCTGCTTATTTTATGTCTCACAGCTGTGGTTCCAGAAGCGGTAGATACCTACAAAAATGATAAAAATCTTGCTTAGACAATCTAGAATTACCATAGCCTTTATGAGCAATGTAATTAGACAAGATTATTCATTTGAGAAGTGCATTGAAAAGCAAGGGTTCCCACATCAAACAACAGAATGGGATACCTATTTTACCGTTTTTTGTTGTTGTTGTTTTTTTGCAGTACGCGGGCCTCTCACTGTTGTGGCCTCTCCCGCCGCAGAGCACAGGCTCCGGACGCGCAGGCTCAGCGGCCATGGCTCACAGACGCAGCCGCTCCGCGGCATGTGGGATCCTCCCGGACCGGGGCACGAACCCGTGTCCCCTGCATCGGCAGGCGGACTATCAACCACTGCGCCACCAGGGAAGCCCAAGGGATACCTATTTTAATTGTTATGCAGAATACTCCAAAAAATTCCAAGGTTACAAAATAGCTTCCTTGAAAGATTCATTGCAAAAGACTAATGAAAAAGTGAAGACACAAGAGGTACCTAAAGTAAGACTGATGTGACTCCTACGACTCCCCTCTAACTTCTTTTACCTGAGAATTCACAGTCTACTAATCTGCTTTCTGAATTGCCTTTTCACCTTAAAGAGACTACAAGACCATAAACAAAAGTTCACCAAATTAGTGACCTTACAACTGCAACCAGGCCAGAAACCTAAAACAACCCCTGGCCCTCCCCCACTGCACCTTCCTATGGGTCCAACATCAAAACATTGGGCCAGAAATTGGTGTCTCATTGGCAATCAACTGAGGCAGTGGAAAAAAATGTCCTTAAACGTGGTGCAAATTCTTCCACATCAATTTGAACACCTCCACATCTACCCTCAAAGGAGGGTCACCATTTGGGTACCTCCCAGGGTTGGTGACACTCCCAGGGATTTTCTAGTAAACTGCTATGAGCTATTACCTTAAACAGCCCACAGGAAACTAAAATTAAAATTAATAGAAAACCTTGCAAAATTCTGGTAGATACTCTAAACCTCACTCGCTCTGGAGCCTGCAGTTTGGGTCCTGAGAAAACTGGCAGAAGCCAGTGAAGGGTAAGAATTCTTACCAGAATCGGCTCTCCTGGATCTTTACAGTGCCCAGTTGAGAAAGCAATTGTTTCACATTGTTCCTTGCTGGTTTTCCATCCTTTTCTCTCCCAGCGACAGCTATTGTCTTCTTGTTTGTCTTCTTTGTGTCCTGAGAACTTGGTTTGGCTTTCGGTTGTTGATTCTTGCACACGGAGGCAGCTCAACTGTCAGGTTGGGGGCTCCCAAATGTGGCCGGACAGGAACATGGGTTGCAGTCCCTCTGTGGCTAGGGTCTGTCAAATGATGAAACTAAAACAATTTAGTAATGAGTTTGACATCCTTTATTCAAAGGACAACAATCCTTTTGGTTTGGGCGAATGCAGCGCCTCACAAGCAGTGGAATGCTCTCCCTGTGGGAATGGGGCAAGACTGAGTTTCATAGAAGTTAGAAGAGGCAACAGGGAAACAGGGCATGATTGGCTAGGAGGTCAGGAGTTTCCTTTTAGGCTAGTCTACTTTCTAGGTAAACTAGCTAAAGCTGGGTTAGAGAAGTGTGATGGGTATTAAGCTAGGAATCCTTGACAGGTGTTTCCCCTAATTGCAGGCTGACGAGTTTAAATACGTGATGTGGGCCTGTCTGCTGGGGTGGCCTCCATTTTGTGGGTCCTGATATATAAAGTAACTCTCTCAGGTACTATTGACTGTTACCAGCTCTCAGGGAAATTGTCTTTCTTTCTTTGGCTAATTTTGGGGAGTAGCTCTGGGTCTTGAGAGGGTAGTATCATCTGTACCCTCTGGGGAGACATCTCTTGTGTCTAAAGGGGTCACTCAGTACTGCCAGGAATACTTACTCTTTGTCCTGGCTGAAACCTGACATGATATCTGAAAGGTTTTTTTGCTTTGGTTGGTTGTTTTGTTGCTGTTGTTGTTGTTTTTAAATTAAGTAGCTCTATGGTAAGAAGTTAACCAAACTGGAAGCTGATATTCAGAGGGTGATAGGCATTTTTTTCAGGGCTTCCCTCCTTAGCTAAGTGAAACTATGTACCCAGAAGGAAAGAAAAATATCCCAAAGAGAACATAGGAATCTTATGATTTCTAGTTGAAGATTTTCTCCCTGATATAAACAGGCAAATTAAAGATAAATATGGTTATCTCAGACCCTTGATAGCATTCAGGTTACAACCCAATTCTTTGATGAATTAAAAACACCTGTCCTACAAATTGAGGACAGCTTGTAAAATTTTTCATATTAATTAAGCCTTTACAAAAACAGAAAAAGCCCACCTATCCTTTTTACCAACCCCCAATCCTCCCCTATTCATCTCAAAATGCTCATAGGTATTGTAAAAACCCTGATATTAGGAAACGAAAGTTCTTTTTGAGGAACTTGCATTCGAGGATGCAGAGACAAGGGAGAAGCAGTCAAGAAACAATAGAAACAATAATGCAGACTTGGGCAGTGTTCCAAGAACCCTGTGCTCAGCCTAAAGTTATCATCCTCCAACTGGGTGGGAGCCTTAGTTCTGCACAAGTACTCAAAGATATTGTTTTGTATATTCCTTCTGGAGGAAGGAGGACTCTGCTTAATGCCACTCTATTGTTTGATTGCTTTTCCTTTGTTTCTGCGTTCCCTCACTTCCCTGATCAGTAACTGTTTGAATCTGCCCTTTTGGTTTGGAACTCTGGGAAGGTCTAGGAGGCTGAAGCCTTTTTCTTACAAATAACAGGGGACATGGTAAGACATTTGTACTCTACTTGGGAGATCCCCACAGTAACTGAGCAGTAGGTTATGGGCCTACCTGGCACAGACCCCTCCCCTACATCCTTTACTGAGCTCCTCTCTGAAGTACCTAGATAATAGTATCTCATGCATATTTCCTGAGATATTCAGATGCTAAAACCACCACCAGATGGAAGAAATTAACTACGTGATGATCATGTGCACATGGCCCTCAGACGTTCTGGCACCTAAGCATTGATAATGTTAGCCACCCTGTTACCTCAACACCAATCAGTCAGAGAATTGTGCACGAGATCATCACATGCCCTGTGACCTCCCCCTCCCTCACCTGGCCTTTGAAAATGCTTTGCTAAAACCCATCGGGGTGTTTGGGGCTTTTTGAGCACTAACTGCCTAGAACTCCGTGTCTGGTGCCTTACAATAAACGTTGCACTTTTCTTCACCACAACCCAGTATCAGTAGACTGGCTTCACTTCATGGGCTAGTGGACCCAAGTTTGGTTCCGTAACACTACTCGGTTTCAATCCCCTCTTTTCTTTGATTCTCGTTAACCTTGTGGGGAACAAGGGTTAGACAAGAAAGGGAAGAACATTTTGGACAGAGAGGTTAATCATGGTTAAACTTGGCAGGGGAGCTCAGTTTCAGTTATACTGAGATAGGTTAAATGATATCCATTGAATATCTAGATCATTTGTAAATAAGATAAAATCCTGAAACATTCATTATTATTATTATTATTATTATTTTGCGGTACGCGGGCCTCTCACTGCTGTGGCCTCTCCCGTTGCGGAGCACAGGCTCCAGACGCGCAGGCTCAGTGGCCATGGCTCACGGGCCCAGCTGCTCCATGGCATGTGGGATCCTCCTGGACCGGGGCACAAACCCGTGTCCTCTGCATCGGCAGGCAGACTCTCAACCACTGCGCCACCAGGGAAGCCCTCATTATTTTATTAATTTTTTTTTTCAGCTACACCATGTGCCATGGAGGATCTTAGCACCCCACCAGGGATCGAACCCATGCCCTCTACAGTGGAGGCACACAATCTTAACCACTGGACCACCAGGGAAGTCCCTGAAACATTCACTATTGATCATAGATTTTAACCACTTTTGCCAAAAAATAAAGAACACACAATGAGGGAATTCCCTGGTGGTCCAGTGGTTAGGACTCTGTGGTTCCACTGCAGGGGGCACAGGTTTGATCCCTGGTCAGGGAACTAAGATCCCATAAGTCATGTGGCACAGCCAGGAAAGAAAACAAAAAACACTTTTGGCTTCATTTTACAGAGGAACTAAAGATATTTGGGCTTATTAATAATTGTGTTTTGTGCCATATTGAAAATTTACTATAAGGAAGAATATATACTTCGAGAAACTATAAAATGTATTTATAAATTTGTCAATCCACAGAAAGCTACTGTCAAAGACATTCCACAATTGCTTACTTTTTAGTTTTCACTAGTAGTTAAGAATTTTAAGGGTTAAAATTCTAATCAATTAAAACGACTTAGAAATAATAGGGGTGAAAATAAACAATTGTGTATGAAAAGTAGTTAAGGAAAGTAGAATGTGTTTTTTGGATAAGGAAAGTTATGGAGGACATGTTTGGTTTTTTAAATAATTTTTTTAAATCCCACTTAATTAACTGAGATTGATGTCCCATTATGTTCTACCTTGCATTTCTTTCATTTAATATTTTCCCTTAATTGAACTTTCCTACTTATTTTTCTGTGAATTGCCTAGGCATGTACTTCAGTGCTTATCAATTTGTTGTAATATTTATTACTGCTTTGTAGGAGCTCTTGATCAGTCCCCTTAACCAAACAGGGAAATAATTTACAAGAGACTAAAGATGATATATCAATAAATTTTTAATGTTACCACTAATTTAACAATAATCATTATCACATAAAAGTAAATAGAAGTAGTTTCAAGTCCACCTACACTGAGTTGACTCAATCTATCTTTCAAATTTCATTTTAATTGAAGTAATTTTGACATGTACACTAAAAACATTCAATAAATATTTGATGTGTTCCTGTTGATTTAAACTTCCCAGCTTTGAAAAAAATCTGTTAATTATGCCCAATTTATGACTGACTATCATTAAAGAGGAGTCTTTCACTTTATCCAGGTTTTTCTCTTTGTAATGTATTTTTTTCCTCCATGAAGAAAAATCTCTGGCCAATATTTCCCTGACAACTTCTGTACTGTTAAGCCAACCTTTAAAAGCACTTTCCACTCTCATTAATAATTTACTTTAAAAAAGAATATCTGAAGCACTGTTAACCCATTTTTGATGCAATTTTTTCTTACCACCCATTGAATATATATATAGAAAATAAGGTGCAAAATGTTAAAGTTTGCTCCATGGCTGATTCAATGTGCACAATTACTTTGATATAGACTTGCTATTTCCCTCAATCTTGTCTGCTACCCATTTGATTCTATTACGTCTGTATATTTTTTCCAAGAGATGCAGTGCTTCATAAAAATACGTATATTTCTCAAAATGTCTTTACTACATATTTTACCATCAAGCACAAATTGGCCATCTCATAAACCTGCATCTCATGCAGGTCTTCATCCACCTGCATGGTAACAAAAATGCATAATCATTCTAGAAACTCAACTGTAAGTATGTATTTTGATGATATTAAAATCTTTCTTGCTGTAACCATTTGATTTTTCACATTGGTTACCTTGTTTACTGAGTCAGTGAAAGGTATATCTAGGTTAGCACTATAAGTCTTCATGGATTTAATTTGTGCTATTGTAACTCACTACAGTGTATATACACATTATTTTTTAAATATTTTATCTATGGTGATACCTAAATATCTTGATATGAAAAATATCCCCTTTAATCATAGCAAAAAAAAGTGCCCTATTTTTGTTGTTATGAATATTTAGTACCATATCACTATGGTACTAATGTATGATTCTCTGGGAGACCAATTATTAATATGGACATCAAAGACAGAAATGGTTACTTCATTGCAGGGGTGTTGAAACGATAAAAGGAGACAACAGAATTTTTAGTAAAGGCATTCTAAAAGATAAGGGAGGAGACTAAATCCATCTATAAAAACATTAAACAATTTTATATTAACTCTTCTCTCAATGTCCAAGATACATGAAAAGAAACAAAAATCTGGTCTGCAAAGAGCTTTTAAATTACTGTCTGATAGTGTAGTGTCAATTTAGCTTTGAAATGGTCTTTTCCCACACTTATTCCTGAGAATGGAAAGATGAGAAGGATTGATTGCAAAGCCTAATGTCAGAAAGTTGACACCTTCTTTCCTAAAAATATTTAAGAGCTGTAATTTTACCTCTCATCCTTGATCTTCATAGCAACTCAAACTGGCAGCAGCAGGAGTCCCATTCTCAGAAGCCAAACAGTGTTTGGAAATATCCATTTTAAGGGTTCTTTCAAACTAACCAATGGAACAAGAAAAAAAATATTTTGAATATGGAGCTCAAAGCAAAAATACCACACCCAAATGTGAAACACACAGTGGTGTGTGTATGTGTGTGTGGAGGGCAGGGGTGGGCATGGGAGTGATGTTTTACTTGAATGAATTTCTCATTTGCTAGAGATCATTGACCAAGATGCACACAGTACAACTTTGTTAAATTCTTTGTGTCTCACTCCTATGTAATTAAAATTTTAACAAAAGACTCTGAGATGCCTCTTATAAAACTCTCCCTAAATCATTCGTCTAATTCTGCAATAGACATTTTAGTAGAACAATAAAGTTTATTTTAAATAAACTTTATTGCATTTTTGGCCTAAATCTGATTAGCAAAGTAGTGTATTGTAGGTCATTTGAAAACTATAATGAAGTATAAAGAAAAAGTAATTCTAGAGTTACTTGTAGAATTCAATCATTTACAAAATATTAACATGCCTTTAATACAGAATAAGATATCAAACAGTAATCTGATATTCCTTCTTAAAGTAAAATGAGAATTGTTTCCATGTTGTTAGGTCTCCAGGAAGCTATTATTCCAGCATGTTACTCTGTAATGTCTACAAATTTTCCTTTATTATTGGACTTCAAGTTTTTTTTCCCCTAATATATGCTATTATAAACAATGTCCCTATAGAAGCTTAAAATAATTTTTAAGGATAAATTTTGCTGGACATATTTTGGACCATGAATAACAATGCTATAGTTTAAATCCTCAATTCACTTTTTTCATTATTTTGCTTAAAATGTTATATTAAAATCTTTAACAGCCACATAGATCAATGGAATAGAATAGAGAGCCCAGAAATGAACCCACACTTGTATGGCCAATTAATCTATGACAGTGGAGGCAAAAATATACAATGGGGAAAAAACAGTCTCTTCAGTAAATGGTGCTGGGAAACCTGAACAGCTACATGCAAAAGAATCAAACTGGACTACTTTCTCACACCATACACAGAAGTAAATTTGAAATGGATTAAAGACTTAAATGTAAGACCTTAAACCATAAATCTCCTAGAAGTAAACATAGGCAGTATGCTCTTCGACACAAGTCTTAGCAATATTATTTTTTATCTGTCTCCTCAGGCAAGGGAAACAAAAGCAAAAATAAACAAATAGGACTACATCAAACTAGAGAGCTTTTGCCCAGAGAAAGAAACTATCAACAAAAGGAGAAGGCTGCCTACTGAATCAGAGAGGATAGTTGCAAAAGATAGATCTGATAAGGGGTTCATATCCAAAATATACAAAGAATTCAAGCAACTCCACATCAAAAAAAAAAAAAAAAATCAAAAACAAACAACCTGATTAAAAAAATGGGCAGAGAACCTGCATAGACATTTTTCCAAAGAAACATACAGATGGCCAACAGACACATGAAAAGGTGCTCAACGTTGCTAATCATCAGGGAAATGCAAATCAAAACCACAATGAGATGTCACCTCACACCTGTCAGAATGGCTGTTTCAGAAAAGAACAAATAACAAGTGCTGGGAAGAATGTGGAGAAAAGGGAACCCTTGTGCACTATTTGTGGTAATATAAATTGGTGCAGCCACTATGGAAAACAGTATGGAGTTTCCCCCAAAAAATTAAAAATAGAACTATCATACAATCCAGCAATTCCATTCCTGGGTATTTATCTGAAGTAAATAAAAAACACCAAATCAAAAAGATATATCTACCCCATGTTCATTATAACATTATTTATAATAGCCAAGATATGAAAGCAACATATGTGGCCCATTAGTACATGAATGGATAAAGAAGGTATCGTATATATACACACATACACATATACATACATACATACAACAGAATATTACTCAGCCTTAGAAAAGAATGAAATCTTGCCAGTTACAGTAACATGGATGAATCTAGAGGGGATTATGGTGAAATAAGTCAGAGAAAGACAAATACCATATGGTTTCACTTATATACTAAATCTAAAGTACAAAACAAAGAACAAACATAAAAAAAAGAGTCATAGATACAGAGAACAAGCAGGTGGTGGCCAGTAGGGAGTGGGATGAGTAGATGAGAGAAATAGGTGAGGGAGACAAAGAGGTATACAAACTTCCAGTTAAAAAATAAATGTGTCACAGGGATGAAATGTACAGTGTGGGGACTATAGTCAATAATAACATAATATCTTTGTATAGTGACAGATGGTAACTAGACTTATCATGGTGATCATTTTATAATATGTAGAAATATCAAATCACTAAGTTGTATACCAGGAACTAACATAGTATTGTACATCAATCATACTTCAAAAACAAACAGAAAAAGGATCAGATTTCTGGTTACCAGCGGCAGGGGTTGGGGGGAGGGGAATTGGATGAAGGTGGTCCAAAAGTACAAACTTCCAGTTATTAGATAAACAGTACTAGGAACGTAATAAACAACATGATAGATATAATCAGAACTGACATATGCTATATATGCAAGTGGTTAATAGAGTAAATTCTGAGTTCTCACCATAAGGAAAAATATTTTTTTTCTTTTTCATTATTTTGTGTATGTATGAGATGATGAATGTTCACTAAACTTATTGTGGTAATAATTTCATGGTGTATGTAAGTCAAATCATTATGCTGTACACCTTAAACTTATACAGTGCTGTATGTCAATTACACCTTAATAAAAGCTGGAAGGAAAAATGTTATATTAAATCTAAAACTATGATTTATATTTTTATCAGTTATCTATATGTTGCTCCTGGATATTTTTAATGTATTTCAATCCCTTATTATTTGGTGCATAAAAGTTCATGAATGTTCTCTTTTCTTTGTAGATTCATCATTAACTATATAAAATAACTCATTTCCCCATTTAATGCTTTTGACTCTCAATTTTTTTTATATGATAACAGTATAAGCATCACTGCTTTCTTTTTGTTTACTTTTTGCCATTATATATTTTATCCTTCCTTTATTGCTAGTCCTTCATTTCATTTGTTAAATGAATATCTCAAAATAATTTAACCCACTTTTATTACATTAATGGATCTACTTGATGTATGGTCTTCTGATAGTCTATTGTAAACTGCTGTTTCTTCTTTTATCACCTCCTCATCTCTTTGTTTCTCTCTTCCTCTTCTCCTTCCCTGTATCCTCTTCTCTTCATCCTCCTCCTCCTTCTTAGTCTCCTTCTCCTTTTTTACTTCTCTGCTGCTACCTTTTATTTTCTCTTTTCTTAGTTTTTTCCTATATGATTCAAGACATTATTGACCTTTATATTCTCTAGCCCCATAATAAAATATGCAGTTTTTGTGTCATCTAGTACATAGAGGTAATGGAGGACCAGGGCACTAGTCTGGACTCAGACTGCTCAACTCAAATTGAAGTCCCATCTCTTACTAGTTCTATGATTTTTGGCACATTATCAATATTTTCTATATCCCAGTTTTCTCATCTCCAAAAGATACTAAATTCATTACACATCTCTTCGGATTTCTCTACATATCAAGTGACACACTGCATGTAAAATTTTAGAAAAATATCTGGAACTTAGTCATAATGTTAATAAATGTTAGCACTATTTTAATTAACATCATTATTAGTAATAGCATTAAAATAATAAATAATAAGAGCATCATCAAGAGAATATAGACTGAGTTTGGGAAATACTGATACATAATCATGCCTCTTTTCCATCATTTGCTGTTCTGAGTTCAGAGGTTTCCGTGGCCTTCTGCTCTCATGTCTTCTAATTGTATTTTAGCTTTGCTATTTTTTTCACATGTGGTAAGTCAAATAGGGGAATCTTTTCCCCAATAGGTTTAATGTGTCCTGCTACTTGCAGATTTTGCTGAGGTTTTGACACGGAGGTGATATAGTTGCTTCTTTTTTATAAAAATGGTATATATTTTTATTATTTTTATATTACCAATTCAAAAAGCATTATCTTGGGGGGAGGGGAGAAACATTAAATGCTTAGGCTCAGTCTACCAATTTTAGTTATAAATCCAAATAAACTTTATTTCAAAGAGAAGAATAATATAATCAACAGAAAAAAAGTGTGTCAAATTCATGCTCACAAGAAAATATTGATCATTGTTACTGATTGTGTCTAGAAACAATTTTGATTCCAAATAAAAGTGAGAGAAAAAAGGAATTCTTTTACAGCTGCTTCATTGCTTCCTAAATGAGTGAATAGTGAGCTCTAAAGAGCTCCATTCTGATTTGTTCTCTATATATGATCAAACCAAGTCATGTCACCTGGAGTGGGGAGAAATAGTACTAAGGAAGGTCTGATGGTTTGTTTCTAGCATTCACACTGTCTCAGAAATTATATACATATATATTAGCACTTTCCAATCCACCACGACTATTCATAGATGATGGTGATACATATCTCTCCTCAAGCCAATAAGAGTACACCAATTTTAAAGTTAACTTGTTTGGAGAATCTAGAATGCTGGCGGAAGATATCTCCATTACTGCAAAAGCAGAGGGTGTTCAGGAAAAACCTATAACCAGTGTCAGGGTGAAATTAGATATTAATAACCATTAGACAATGGTTATGTACCTGGTATGTATCTTACTTTCTTATTTGCTATATAATGGAATGAACTAGTAATCCTCCTATAAAAGAAAAGTGGTACAATTGATTTTTTTTCAGAACAGCTATTTTTTCTACTTTTTAATGCTGTATCTATGTATTTGGAAATATATTGACAATCAAACTATTTCTAAGTATCAATCAGTAGATTCCTCCAGTCCTCAGTAACAAGAGTGAGAGATTGGATACATTTTGTTCTCTGCCATTTTTTTTTTCTCTACTCACCTGAAAATTGTAGTCATGTTTTCTGGGATCCATTGTGTTACCAATCAAGCTTAAGTTTGCTTTGACTTCAAAAATACAGAAAAGAGTGACTACTTGCTCGCTAGAATAAATATATCAGTCCTAACACTACCTGAAGAGTTGTATAGTTAAGGACACTAACATTTAAATTAAAGCTAGAAAATTCTAATAAGGACTATTATTGATTCACAAAAGATTATAAGATATTAATAATATATTTGGTTTGTAAAGTACCTTGCTGGGTAAGGACCAAAAAAAGAAATATAAGATTAATGACACAAAAAAGACAAGATATGAAGCTTATTTCATTAGCATATCTTCTTCAGAGTATTTAATTTAAATTCTTTAAATTAGAAATTTCACTTTCTAATTAAAAACATACATTAACATATCATCTTTGACACTTTTAGCTGTGTGACCCTGGACAATTTACCATTTTTCCTCACCTATAAGAGGATATGTTAAAACGTAATTTTAAAAATAATGGTCTAAAAAAAAAAATAATAATAATAATAATAATGGTCTTATTAAGTGAAATAATGTGGATTGTCAGGCCTATAGTAAGTGCTCAGTGACTTATCATGCATAAAACTATATTTGCTTTCAAAACAAAACAAGATTAGATTTCTTAAATCAGCTCCTATGGTGAATTTGAAACATATTTTAACTCTCAGTAATTTTTTATATGATGTATTTCAGAATAAATTTATTTTCATTCTATTCACACTAGCTCAATAAATTAGATATAATTATTTACATTGAGTTTAAAATGTCATGGCATATATCATTTTTAAAGAGATAGGTGAGAAGATGGTGGTTGTCATATTTAAGACAAGGTATAGTAATTTAATTGTGAGACATCTTATTTAAATCTTTTCCCTTTTATTTTTATTATTATTATTATTATTTTGCGGTATTCGGGCCTCTCACTGTTGTGGCCTCTCCTGTTGCGGAGCACAGGCTCTGGACGTGCAGGCCCAGCGGCCATATGGCTCACGGGCCCAGCCACTCCGCGGCATGTGGGATCTTCCCAGCCCGGGGCACGAACCCGTGTCCCCTGTATCGGCAGGCAGACTCTCAACCATTGCGCCATCAGGGAAGCCCTACCCTTTATTTTTAAAGTAACTGTGGTTTACCATACTACTATAAAATGTACATTATTACTTGCTGTACCACGTAGCTAATTTTGTTTACTTTTGGCACCGTATTGCACTTTAATTAAGAACATTTCCAAAGAACCACAAAGCCAAAGTTTAGCTTTTCTAATTAAAAGAAAAAGCATAGTAAGCTGGTTTATTGGTAACATGAATGATACTATTAAGAGAAGATAGTGATTTAGGGAAGTAAACTTAGACTAGGGTGAACTTTAGTGCAGAGTACACAAAAGAAAAACAAAGTGCACACTAACCAATTATTTCATGATTGCCAAATATTTTTACATAGATATGTAATGTAAAGTCTTGCTTTTGTTACATATTCTAAAGCCCCATGTCTCATAATTAGAGATTGTATGCTTTATCAAAAATTATCAGAAAGATAATTGTATGTTTGCATGTCTGTGTGCACATAAAGAGAGAGAAAAGAATTTATATGTAAATATACCTTCTTAGTGGTATAGTAGGGAAATCAATGTAGCATTATTTTTTAAAGCAATGGACAGGAAAAAGCTGACATTGGCAACATAATCAAGCTAGGTAGATAGGTTGTATTACATTTATACAAAAAATTATCACTCAGTCAATAAATACATCCAAGATACATTATTAAAAGAGGGGGAAAACAAGATGTGGAATAGTTTGTATTATATATTGCTATTTGTAACAGCCCTATAAAATGTTAGAATCCTTTCAGGATCTGAGTAAGCAGTTTTGAGGATCACTTGGTAAGCTAGGCATGCACACTCTCTGCAAGAGTAAGTGTTTCTATTCCAGGCTGCTGCAATTATTACAGTAAAGGCAGATTAAAATAGTTGAGTTCTTTTTGGAATGTAGGATATATAAGAAACTATTAATAGTAGGAAGCTGGAAGTAAGATTTTAATGTTTATTGTTAATAATGTGAATTTTTTAAATATGTTAAAGTATCAACAGACAATTTAGTTTTTAAAATGGAAGATTTTACAAAAATGATATTTATTTTCATCAATTTATGTTTTAGTCATTCCTAAACAGATTTTTAATATAAACCTGAATGTATCCAGCTTTTAAAAAATGGCTAATATCAATCAAGAATTAAAAGTTTCTCTCTTATCAATTTTCAAATATACAATACAGTATTATTGACTATAGTCACCATTCTGTACATTTTTAATATGTATATGTATATTGAATCATTATGTTGTACACCTGAAACTAATGTTATATGTCAATTATATCTCAATAAAAAATAATTTAAACGTTAAATAATTGCTATATTTTTCTGAATTATCTTTTGTTATATAAACAGATTAATTTTTCCTTTTAAGATTATTTTATCATGAAAAAGGAGAGGAATATGAGGAAAATACGTAATTCTGCAAATCAACAGGTGAACTTTTCTACAGAAGTCACTATTGCCTAGCATAGAATTATCTCCATTACAGAAAGCATCCATAACCAGATTTAAAGATTGCTTGATTATATCCTGATAGGATTCCAAACTACTCTTTAGGACTAAAATAATCCTGAAATAGATGTGAAAACACAAAAGTATTTATTTCTAACCTGCTGCTGCAGAAATCAGTCTCAGGTTGACATGCTTTGATGTTGTGAAGCCCAACTAATAGACTGACATCAGCCTTTTGTAAGATTTTTGAAAGTAGCTTTCCTTCCTACTGAAAAGAGAGTAAAAAATTATTATTACACATACACATTGTTTAGGACTAAACTGAAACTGCTGTAAATAATGGAAATAATTGTACCAATCAGCAATTTTTTACAGTATTGAACAGAAATTTAGTATATGTTTAAATGATTCCTAGAAACTCGCTGAAATGTATACAGATGCATGTTTACAGAAACATACATGTTATAAAAACACCATGTTTACAGAAACATTATGAGAACTTAAAGTGAGGAGACTTATTAGGTGAATTTATTTATTCGCAGATTGAGCACATGTTGCATGCAAGGTACCAGGTGAAGCTGTGGTCATCCGGTAGGTGCTGTGTGAGGGCAGATGAGCTGGAAGCCATTGCCAACTAGCTGAGAAGATTGTTTATTATCGAATTCTTACACTGAATACATAAACTATGAGTGTGTACATAGGAAATGTGGAAATAAGTATCAGGGAGCAAAGTCTCAAAAATATAATATCGTAAAATCAGCAGTCCATCTCCACACTCACAGAGTTGGATTTTGCCCATTGTCAATAACTGTGAAGGGTCTGAAATTTTACCCTGCTTGCATGCTACAAGTTGGCCTGCCATGATCTCATGGATATCGGCAGGTGTCACAATATTCTTGCGTCAGAAATAAAGGACTTTATTACTCATGGCACAGCAAGCGATTTGAGCATCATATGCATTTGGTTCTCCTTGCCCCCAAATCCCATGAAGGTGATATAGAGGCAGGCTCAGGTGGATGCGGCACATACAGTGGATTTGCATTAGAGCTGAGGAGCCCTGAGTTTAGGAAGTCCCAATATTTTAAAAGGAGCTGCTAACAAATCTGCTCAGCCTTTGCCTCAGAGGATGACATTATCTTTATTATCTTGGACAGCAAATAATCTTGAACTCTTCCCCAGAGGAAGCACTATCTCTGTCTTCCAATGCTGTGTGCTATACAAACATCTATGAAAAGATAGTGCAGAACAAAAGGTCTTAATGCCTCTGGAAGATGTGCAGAAGTGTGAGGGACCCTTGGAGAATTACCTCCCAACACATATTTCCTGGATAATCTGACAATAAGAGGAATACTCATCATTTGAAAGAAGTTTTAAATTATTTCATAATTATAATATGATTCCACCTAAACTTTTATAATATTAGATTTGTCTGAGATTTCATGTCTTATATAATTCTCAATTATCTATACATAAAGGACTTGGCTGGATTTGCTTTTGACTTCAGTAAATATAATTTCTCAAGCATCTGTTGAATTTATGATCTACTAAACAGAATAATATCAGCCTCTACCCAATAAGGATCCAATTCTCAGACTGATTCTAAGTTTATTTAGAGATTGGATTTATTTTTTTAAAGACACATGTAACCTGTGTAAGCATTGGACAGCCTTTTGCTTCAATTACACTATGGAATTATAATAAATAATAATCTGACAATAGATTATTATTGAAACCAATTCAATATTTATTCTGTCAAGGAGAACATCAGAAAGTAGAAATATATTCTAAAATACATAAAATTATTTAAGAACTTTTCTCTTTTAATCTCTGCCACTTCCCAGGTAATAGTGTATTTAAGTGTGTGAATACCCAGACTACAAATGTCTACCTTTAAATATATTTGTAATTTTGCTCATGTCAAAAATGTGAGGTTATAAGGTTTTACAATATCTCAAAAAAAGAAGGAAATCACCTAATAAATACTAGATTAAAAAATGTTAGAAAGAGTTTGATATTTCTTACTTTCTCTTTGATTTTCTCTCCAGGAAAATCAAAATGATAACACATAAAAATTAATAGCAAGTATTTGGATTTTTATAGATCTTATATCCCTCCCTTTCTTTTTCCATTCCTTATTTTTCCATGATAATTGCTCAGATTTACATAAATTAGTTTTAAAATATTATTTTTTCCACCTAATTAAACTTCATACTTTCCCAGGAAAATTGACAGAACATAGCACTATGGCTTAAAAAGAAGTTTATGGCAGACAAGATAAAAATAAATCTGGAATTGAAGTAGTCGCTTTTGGATAAAGGTAATCAGATGAGGCCTGGTGGTCAATAAATTAAATTCCAATTGCATATTCCAGAGAATAAGCAAGGAGAGGTATATATTACTCTATTAGTAGTACCCTCTGGTTGAATTTAGTTGAACAACCAACTGTTTTACTTAAAAATATTATATAAGGACAATACTTAAGATATTGTTTTCCTTTTTACATATTAAGAACAGCGTGCTTTGTTCCTTTCTGAATCTTATGCAGGATATTAGTGATGGCAGTCATGCTGTGCAAAAGAATGAGGCTATAGTAAACTGAGTGTACTCACAGACTTTGTTCCTGAGATAAACTGTCATATGTACTTCACTTTTTCTATGGTCTTTTGGTGTCTAACCATTTTTACACCCTTCAACTCCTTTCCTTCTCTTTCTTCAGTTTTGGAAATTGCCTGTTGGGCTCTCTGGGTTCTCACTGATGCCTGCTATAATTTCTGGACTTCATCTAAACATTTAAAAATGGCTCAATAACTTGTTTGAATTTTAAAAACTGCCCCAGGAATGCCCAAATCCTTGAGATTTCTTTAAAATAAACAGAAGAGCCTCCAAGGTCTGCTATGTGGCTGTGAGAGATTGATACCATTCAAGACCATGTAGCCACAGAAAGTGATGACCTTAAAGTTTAAACTGCTCCTTATCTGTAAGAAGAAATGAAATAGAATGAAATGAAATGAATACAGGCTTTGGAGGGGAGGATGGTTTACTATTAAAATAAGTGTGTTAGGATTATCAGGCGTTTTAAGCAATGAGGCTGCAAATTTTAAGTTATCTTTGAAAAGTAGCAGAGAGAAGTCATAGATAATAACTCAAAAGGAAAAGGATTGCAATTTTATAGTTAAGAGGAAGGCTCTTTATTTTCTTTGGTAGAAGTTTAATGTTTATAAGGTTATTGGAGAAGTAGTTTTAAAATGTAGTGCATTCCGATAGCAGAAGACAGCAGAGGCAGACAGTATAGATTAACTTTCAAGGTGAAAGTAGTCATATTTTGTATCTCAGCCTTCATATCTGAATGGCAGAGCCATTGACACTCACAGATATCAATGCAAATTATTTTTATTTATTTATTTTTACTATAACCCCGAACAAGTCTCTTAGAGGTTAGCAGCATGGCACATCAGAGTTTTCCTAGAAGCACTTCAATCTGATTTTGGGGGAGCTACATACAGGCTTTCTCTACTCTAATTTATTGCATTCAAATCCACTCTATCTAATGTAATATTCTTTTTTTTTTTTTTTTTTTTTTTGGTATGCGGGCCTCTCACTGTTGTGGCCTCTTCCATTGCAGAGCACAGGCTCCGGACGCACAGGCTCAGCGGCCATGGCGCACAGACCCAGCCGCTCCGCGGCATGTGGGATCCTCCCGGACCGGGGCACGAACCCATGTTCCCTGCATCGGTAGGCGGACTCTCAACCACTGCACCACCAGGGAAGCCCCAATATTCATTTTTAACTTTTCAAGGTGCTTATTCATCTTCCCATATTTGAGTAGCTCAAGGTGAGGTTTATAGTTCTCTTCCTGAATTGTAATACAATAAAATGGAAATAAATATATATTGGAAAAGAAAAAGTAAAGCTGTCACTGTTTGCAGATGACATGATACTATACATAAAGAATCCTAAAGACTATACCAGAAAACTACTAGAGATAATTAAGGAATTTGGTAAAGTAGCAGGATACAAAATTAATGCACAGAAATCTCTTGCATTCCTATACACTAATGATGAAAAATCTAAAAGAGAAATTAAGAAAACACTCCCATTTAGCACTGCAACAAAAAGAATAAAATACCTAGGAATACACCTACCTAAGGAGACAAAAGACCTGTATGCAGAAAACTATAAGACACTGATGAAAGAAATTGAAGATGATACAAACACATGGAGAGATAGACCATGTTCTTGGATTGGAAGAATCAACATTGTGAAAATAACTATACTACCGAAAGCAATCTACAGATTCAATGCAAATCCCTATAAAACTACCAATGGCATTTTTCATAGAACTAAAATAAAAAATTTCACAATTTGTATGGAAACACAAAAGACCCCAAATAGCCAAAGTATCTTGAGAAAGAAAAACAGAGCTAGAGGAATCAGGCTCCCAGACTTCAGACTATACTACAAAGCTACAGTCATCAAGACAGTATGATACTGGCACAAAAACAGAATTATAGATCAATGGAACAGGATAGAAAGGCCTGAGCTAAACCCATGCACATATGGTCACCTTATTTTTGATAAAGGTGGCAAGAATATACAGTGGAGTAAAGACAGCCTCTTCAATAAGTGGTGCTGGGAAAACTGGACAGCTACATGTAAAAGATGAAATTAGAACACTCCCTAACACCATACACAAAAATAAACTCAAAATGGATTAAACACCTAAATGTAAGGCCTGATTCTATAAAAGTCTTAGAGGAAAACATAGGCAGAATGCCCTATGACATAAATCACAGCAAGATCCTTTTGACCCACCTCCTAGAGAAATGGAAATAAAAATAAACAAATGGGACCTAATGAAACTTCAAAGATTTTGCACAGCAAAGGAAGCTATAAACACGATGAAAAGACAAATCTCAGAATGGGAGAAAATATTTGCAAATGAAGCAACTGACAGAGGATTAACCTCCAAAATTTACAAGCAGCTCATGCAGCTCAATATCAAAAAAACAAACAACCCAATCCAAAAATGGGCAGAAGACCTAATAGACATTTCTCCAAAGAAGATATACAGATTGCCAACAAACACATGAAAGGATGCTCAACATCACTAATCATTAGAGAAATGCAAATCAAAACTTCAATGAGGTATCACCTCACATGAGTCAGAATGGCCATCATCAAAAAATCTACAATCAATAAATGATCGAGAGGGTGTGGAGAAAAGGGAAATGTCTTGCACGGTTCGTGGGAATGTCAATTGACACAGCCACTACGGAGAACAGTATCGAGGTTCCTTAAAAAACTAAAAATAGAACTACCATACGACCCAGCAATCCCACTACTGGGCATATACCCTGAGAAAGCCGTAATTCAAAAAGAGTCATGTACCACGATGTTCATTGCAGCACTATTTACAATAGCCAGGACATGGAAGCAACCTAGGTGTCCATGGACAGATGAATGGGTAAAGAAGATATGGCACATATATACAATGGAATATTACTCACCTATAAAAAGAAATGAAATTGAGTTATTTGTACTGAGCTGGATGGACCTAGAA
Organism: Aethalodelphis obliquidens; assembly: GCF_003676395.1. Taxonomy (NCBI): domain Eukaryota; kingdom Metazoa; phylum Chordata; class Mammalia; order Artiodactyla; family Delphinidae; genus Aethalodelphis; species Aethalodelphis obliquidens. The sequence goes on along the minus strand of NW_020837954.1, from coordinate 23,089,329 downwards.
TCTGTCATGCAGAGTGAAGTTAAGTCAGAAAGAGAAAAACAAATACCATATGCTAACACATTCCATATATATGGAATCTAAAAAGAAAAAAGTTATCTTTGGTGAACTTTATGTACAATGCCAATATATCATTTCCCTCAAAGATAGTGATTGGTGCAGAATAGACTGGGTCAGATGATCCGTGGAGATACTGGGCCATACCTAACGACAGTTCTTAGCTTAAATACTTATTTATGACCTTGTTAGTGTTATTATCTATGTTACTTGTTTTATGACTCTTTTATAAGAATGTTGTTTTTGCATTACTAAATGTGTGACTGAGCCTCCAATAAAAATAATGATGACCAGGCAACTTGAAACAATTGACCAAATATATAGTTCTATAAGATAAATGATTGTAATAGCGTAACAACTCCAGGTATGGGAAGAAGAGACAAAAGGGAAGCATTTCCTAGACCATAACAGACTTGTAAGACAGGCAATCCAGAGGCTTTTGGTTACTGTTAACAGGGCCTAGTCCAGCAATAGCACGTTAGTGACCTATCCACTAAATCTTTGCCTGACCTGGGAACGAACATTCTTAGAACCTTGGGACAAATTGGTCACAAATTGGACACAAAATGCCTCACAAACCTTGATCAAAAATAAAACCAAAAGGGAGGACATTGTAAAATAAAAAATGCCACCTACCATTCAGTTCTATAAGAATCAAGTCAATAGCCACTGCAGTTGCTGACCTACAAAACAGCTTGAAAGAAAAACGGGGCAAAGATCAGGATGAGGTACTCTGGGCTCTGGGAAAACTGGCAGAACTGCCCCTCAGATAGTTAGATATTTTCAGTAGAAAATTTTATGAACCCAGTTTCTTGCATCTTCCCATACTTAGCAAAGCACTAAAACCATTAACTAATATATCTCTTCCTCATGAAAGCAGTAACCTTCTACCAAGATAGGTCTTTGATTGCACACATCCCTTCTCCAAAATCACATATGTAAGGACCTCCCCCCTTACCTTTCAGAACAGTTCTCAGAGCTCTCTGAGAGACTGTCTCCTGGGTTATAATCCTCAGGTTGCCCTGAATAAAAGTTTTCCATTTCCTTCTTAGATTGATTATTAATTTTTTCATCAGTAGTAAAGAGAAAAAAAAGTCTTGGTTCTCTCCCCAACCTTATTCTTTCTCATGATTTTAAATTCCTTAATTGCCCATTCTTTTGACAGCTTTCCTAAGATTAATGCCTAGTATTTTTTAAATAAATATTTGTGGATTGAGGGATTCCTTGTTGTTTGGTAGAATAAATAAGTTCCATTTTTGGCTATAATATCTCTCAACTACAAATACATAAATCTTTGTAATTTAACTTTTCTACATCTTCATCTATAGCCATACTAAATCTTTCTGTATCTTTGTGCCATATTAGGACTTATCAAATCAGCATCTTTCTCCCCTACACTGTATAGAAGAAATCTTGGAAATGTACTTCCCAGAATCTCTTGTCATCAGGATTCTGGGTTAGATTCAATGAAAAGCATTCACTTAAGCTTTGGAAGACTAAAGAGAAGGGGAAATAATTAACCTCCTTTGGCAGCAGTAGACAGACACAAAAGATTCATATAAACTTCCAATCACATATGTGAGTGAATCATTCACCTTGGTGTTACAGAAAGGGAAGCTCATTAGAACCAGCCTTGTATAATTTCTGTAGCTTCCTAATCTCTGCAATGACATATTTCCCTGACCCTTGCTCTCCAAGCCCTTCTGATAGTTCTCTAAGCACACCTGATTTTCTGTGTTATAATCCTTTTCTGTTAGAATACGTAAGGTATTTGGAAATAGAATTGTTTTCTCTAACACTTTGAATATGACTAAACCCTAACTGATAACAATTTATGTCCACATCACTAACTGTTTTATCTCTCTATGTCCATCCGTAACTGTATCTATACATAGTCATCTGTTGATGAAAAGGAGTTTTTCAGAAATGTAAAAATGAATACTAGAATTGCTGTTGAACAATGAATTCCATGAAACCGAAGAGCTCACTTCATATATGACTAAAGGTTTTTCTAAAATGTCTATCTTGGAAAACTATTATAGTTCACAGTGGCATGCAAAGAGGTGTTTAAAGATACATTTTAAATAATGTCTAGAATGTTAAATTAAAAATAAAGTATTAACTTTATTTTATATCCTTTCGATTTATCTGTAACCAAAGAAAAGCAGAATTATTGGTAAAAGCAATATTTCAATATTCATGTTTCTTTCTTAGAAATCATATGGAAAATTTTAAATTTATCATTACCCTTACATTTTTAAATTACAAAATCCTATAACTGTACTCACTACTTATGAAGCTAATATCTATGGCTATCATTTAAAACACTATATTGGTAGTTAAGTCTATTCCCCAGGACTTTTGATTGGAATATAATGTAGTCCTTGAGAAATGACAGTTCATTGACTAAAGCAATAATTTATTAGAATAAAAATCACAAATCTCTAAAATCTCCAACAGATTAATTAGTATTCAAAGTATGGGGTTAATATCAAATCTGCAAAAAATATAAAATAATTTTAAAACTCTTGAAAGGGATAATTGTATTCACTTTATTATTAATGGTTTATGTAATTCCAGACAACTAATATTTACAATCTCCCAGACCAGACTATGTGCCTAAAGGCTAAATTACCTTATTCTTGGGTTCTATAGGAAACTGGCTGGCCCTTTTTACTCCTTTTTATTCATATCTATGCTTTCACCTGATTTACAATTCTTGAAATGAACCTTTGTTCTCCCATAGCAAAACTCATTGCCACAATCTCTTAAAGGGCTTTACTACATTCTGAGTATCTCTGTAGGACACAAATATGATCATGCCATTTCCCTGCTTGAACTATTCAAAATCTTACCCTTTCATCTCAGAAAATGTTCAAAACCTTAACATGACTTATAGACCCTTTCCTGTTCAGGTCCCCTCTTAGCCACCAAGCCATGTATCATGATAGCTGTCTCTTCATTCTCTCTGTTCTACAGTGAATTACTTATAATTTCCTGAATATGTGAGGTTATCTCCAGAACAACTCCAGAATATCACTGAGTAGAGTGAAGGTAGAGGGAATTGGAGCTGAGGTTGGTGCACCTCTCGAAGATATTAAGGAGGCTGTCGGCACTCACAACCCCTCTTTGTGGCAGCCAACTCCAATTCCAACTCCTTGGGAGAAATAGAATAGAGAGTTTCCCAGAGAAGTGATGTTAAAAGGCTGCATCTACAGAAATGATCATTGACCACCGAGAGAAAGCATAGCTTTTCCCTCAACAAAAAAATACACCTGACAAATTATTTCTTATTTTTCAGGCCACAACATATATGTCACTTCTGGAAAACCTTCAAGACTGGAGTGGATGCTCTTGCTTTTGCTTTTTCAAGATACCTTGTATCTTTGCCCATTTGATAATACTTATCACACTGTGTTATGATGAATTTTTCAAAATTTTTCAAAATTCATTTTTCAATGAATTTTCAAAACTTCAAAATTCATTTTTACTACCAAAATAATATGGGAATATTTTTGATCCAATACATTGAAATAATGTCTTTACTTCAGTAACATTTTTATCATTTAAAGTAATCTAGATAACACTGCTAATAGGGCATTTATATATATATATATATGTGTGTGTGTGTAAAGTTTTAGTTACTTGTCAACTCAATTTGTTTTTATGTATTTTTAAGTATGTGGTTTCTCAATAATAATCTTTTGAGAAACAGTTTTCTTCTATAAAAGTTTAAAGACTAATGAATAAAGTATAGGATTGTATTTCACTACATGCCTGATGTCCTAGTAAAGAACTAATAAGTGTCATAGTCATTCAGAGTACAGATAGGATTTAAGAAATGTATTATAGTAACTCTTGTTGAACTAAATGTCCTTCTATACTATATATATTTAAACACTTTAAACTATGTTATCTTCTACTAAATCATCATCAAATGTATATGTTTTTAGACCAATAATCACTAATTTTATAACAATTTATTAACTAATGTAGTCAGGCCCTTGTCTCATTTACCTTTTATAATTGTGGCATTTTGTTGACTCTGGAACTGTTCAGTTCTCCCTCCTCTACACTGGTATATCAATTCTGCATCGTCACTTAACTTGACCCAACTATCTCGGTAAGTCTGTCAACTTTTCACGTCTCTGTTTTTGCCGCTGTGGTCTCTGAAAAGAACTTGGAGGAGTTTCTCTACAAGAGGTACAGAGCCTGGTCTCACTCAAGGACTGCCGTGGATCTTGCACAAGAGGGCTTCCTGGTCTCCACAGGTCTCAGGATATAAGGATCGTGATTTATTTACTAGTTCATTTAGGTAAGATGAACTGAGCCAATAGTAGCTGGATATTTTTATTTTGCTTGTGTGTTAGAAGAAATTATACAATTGAGATTAAGCCCCCTTTGAGCATCAAGACCTATGTAAAGCTGGTTCTATTTTTTTCTTTACTTTTTATTTTAAAATAATTTTAGATTTTTAGAAGAGTTGCAAAGATAGTGCTCTTGTTTACTCTTAACCTAACTTTCTCTAAAGTTAATATCTTACATAATCATGACCATTTATCTGAGAGTTTTATTTTGATAGGCAAATATTAGTAGAGAATTTAGAGCTTCTAAAATAATTAACCATTCTTTCATTCAAAGACTAATAATTCAATGCTTTGATAATCCCATTTACTAGATTAAAATAGAGAGTAGCTCAAAGATGTAGTGCCAGGCACTGTTCTAGGTGCTGGAAGTAGCACAATAAACACAATAGACAAAATCCCTGCACTCATGGACATAACCCTTTAGGGTGGAAGACAGACAATAGATATGACAAATAAATAATATAGTATAATGGATTAAACATAGGATATAATGGATTATGTTGAGTAGTCTTGGCAAAATTAAAGCAGGGGAGGGAGATGGATGGTGTTGGGGAAAAGAGATGCAGTTTTAAATAATGTGATCAAGGAAGGTTGCTCTGATGTTAAATTTGAGCAAACACATGGAAAAGTTTCATAATGAGCCTTGAAAATATCCCGATGAATGCATTCAAGGAAGAAGGAACAGCAAGAATGGAGATCTTGAGGCAAGAACATGGGTAGAAAACTCAAGTAACATGGCATAGTATTACTGGAGCGAAATGATTAGGGCATGCCAGGCAGTCTCCTGGCTTTTGACATTTGTGTCTACTGTTCCCTCTAACCAGAACATTCTTCCTCCAAGTATACACTTGGCTAAGTTTTTATTTCCCTTAAATATATGTGCAAGTCTTCCTTTCTCAGTGAGGGTACTTTTAATCACCCAATTTAAGATTGCAGCCTGCCTGCTCATCTCTCTACCATTATTAACACCCTGGCATTCTGATCCCTCTTACCCTGATCTACTTTTATCATTCTTTGTAGAATTCCTAATAGAGAATACAATTAATGTTTTAAGTCATATTTTTTGTTGTGTTTCTTCCTTGCTTGACTGTAAGCTTATGAAAGCAGGAATCACTTTTGCTTTGTTCAGTGATAGATACCAAGCATCTAAAAGAGTGTCTACCACATGAAAATATTCAATGAATGAATGGAGAATGAATCAATATTTGTTGAAGAAATAAATGAATGGAGAACTTTAACCAGAGGTATGTCATAATAACTTAGATGTGTTGTGTAGAATAGCCTATAGGAGAGTAACTGTGGAAGCAGGGAGACAAGCTGTGAATGAAGGGAAGAGATATTGGTGGCTTGGACCAGGGTATTAGCTGTAGAGATAGATAGTAATGTGGTGCTCAGCATCTAGATATGATTTTGCCAAAAAATTAGATGTAATTTATAAGATAAAAAGTTAAGCATCATGCCAAGGATTTTGGTTGAAACAGCTAGAAGGACAGTATTTCATTTAACTGAGTTCAATGGGTGGAACAGCTTTGGGGTGTCAAAAGAAATCAGGAATTCTATACTAAATATGATCACCAAGAGAAGGTGTAAACAGAAAAAAGAAGCCCAAGAATTGAGCCCAGGGCACACCAACATCCAGAGATTGGGGGTAGAGGAGGGACCAATGGAGACTAAGAAGTAACCATTTAGGTAAGAGGAAAATTAGTAATGTCCTGGAAACTAATGGTGGGAGAGATCCATTTTGTTAATTGTTAGAGATGAGTCAAGTAATATGAGGTATTTAATGAATATTTAATATTGATAGAATATTATGGAGGCATTGGTAAGCTTGACAAAGCATGTGACACCCCCTCCCCAGCACACACACACGCAAACACACACATCTCTTCCACCACATATCATCCACTTTCTCTCCTTCTGGCATACTACAATCACTGTTGATATGGTTTCATAAATATTTCGTTCGCTCCCTTATAAACTGGCATTGGATTGATCATCTTAAACTTTCGTTCATTTGAGCTCTGGCCAGTGAATTTCCAGAATATGGCTACAAGTTGCTTACATCTGATTTGAAACAACAAAAATACACAGGCAATGTGAATCAGAAAGGCCCATTTCCCTGCCTATTTCTGCAACACCTTAGCTGTGTGTCATTAATCAGCGCTTCTCTGGGCTTCAGTGTCTTTTTACACAAAATAAAGGGAATAGATTAAATTATTTAGAAATTGCCACTCCTTCTAAGCCTGAAAGGAAATACCTGGACATCAAGTGCTCTGTGGCTCAAGTACTGTTTTGAGAATGCATTGTGCAGAAAGGAGCTGAGAATCCAGAAAGCACATAAAAATGCATCAGATAAATTTTGCCTTTAGTCAGCCATGGGCACCAGTCCCCATTTACCTGACCTGTCTCAGGAAGTTTACAACTCAATATAAGCACTGGAGCTTAATTTCACCATGAGAGCTCACAAATTTTATGACAGTGCATATTGTTACTACTAAAATCTCATTAAGATCTGCAGTTTCCTGACCGAAGTATAGAATAATGTGCAATGTTAATGAAATGACAATGACATTCAAATGTCATTGTGAAGATTTAGAGCAATAACAAATTTTAAAGAGTTTAAAATTTTATGCCACTATGTATGATGGGCCACTCATTTTATCAATAAATGCTTATTATCTCAATAAAATCAACTTAAATTATCTTGAGAAATAGAAAGGTATTATAATATAGGTAACAGATGATAATTTACCTTCATGTATTATCTTGTTATAAATGGTTATATCTATTAAATTAATATTTTATATTTATGTAATTTTATTGAAAACTGATTTAAAATTATTTATATATCCTCCCAAATTTTCATTAATTTTATACACATTAAAATAGGTATTTCCAGGAATTTAACCTTTATAAATGAGAGGAAAAGTCACACAAAAAATTTTAAAACTCGTCAAGTTCACGATTATTCTAATAATCTTTAGTATATACTTCATAGTTAGCCATGACTTCTGTGATCCCATTCCAACATTAAATGAATGGGCCCTAAATATGCAGAAACCTGAAAAAGAAATGAACTGTTTATTCAGTTGTATAGCCCAGAGCATAATACCTTTGTCCACAAGATGTCTCAAATACCTGTTGATTGTTATGTAAACAATAATAATTTCTTATAATGTAGATCTCTGGTGCCCATGGCTGAATAAAGGCAAACTTTATCAAAATTTATCTGATGCATCTCTTATAATGGTAATCTCTATGTAGAGTCTTGTCACAGTGCTGATTAACACTTTTAAAAAGATGGAAAATAAAATAAAATATAATAGACTTTAATAGTTCTTCATAAACGGAAACTTGGGAAGAAATTTGTCACACTAATGACAGTAATCTTGTACAAAACACAGTCCTCTTATATAATTAGGTAAAATCACAAAGGAGAAAATAACAATTGCTGCAATTGTAACATGCGGTGTCCATCCTCTAGGGAGGGATGGTCTAATGATTAGCATAAGGTTTCTAAAAATATTCATTTTAATTTTCGTTTTATTTTGGGAACATAAAAGACCATAATCTTTGGAAGCTTGTTACTCAAATCCACTTTGCTACTATCCATGTAGGTGACAATAGGGGTTCCTACGTAAAGTCAGGAGAATAATCCGACCTGGATTGTAGTTTGGCTTTCCCATATTCTTTCTCTTAAACCTTTTATATGCTTCCAGATCTCTTTTTGGCAATACTTGTCATGAAGTAACCAAAAGATATGTGATTGCCATATTGTACAGAAATGAAATTTACCAATTTCTACTAACACATTTCACTTGATATAATAACCGTAATCCCTTAATAGGTTTATAAATAATATGTCTGTATAGATGATTATATAATATTTATACCAAAAAGGATAAGGAGGAAAATGTGTGTTTTGTGCAAGTCATATCTTCATCAAACAAAAGCAATTAAAACTTTATGTTCTACGTTATTTTCATTATGTAGTTATTTATAACTGTGTAAAGAAGAGATAATTATCCACCACATAAATACCCTCAGAAAGTTTGTAATCTCAATGTTAGGTTTTGTAGAAAATGTAAAAGTGATTAATTTCAACTACGAATTCAACACATGAATCCTCTCTAAAATATCAAATTCCATGGTTCTCAAATCTGGCTCCAATTAGGATCATGCCAGGAATCAAAAAAAAAAAAAAATTACTAATGCTAGGTCCAATCCAGAACAATTTAATCAGAATATCTTGGGGGCAAGTCCTGTTTATCAGTATGTTTTAAAAACTTCCCTTGTGGTGATAACTAACCATGTGGACTGAGATACACTGTTCAAGATTATACATGTGACAACTAGTTAAAATCATTCTTGCAACTATTCTCTAATATTATATGAACAAGACTAATTAAGGAACTTTGAAATCTCTGAAGATTGATTTAAAAATTGCCTTGGACTTCTGGAATGGCAATGTGAGTAGCTCGCCCCGTAAAACAACCATTTACCTGGTGAAAATTATTTAATAATTATAATAACCGTTTAAAGTCTCTGTGCTTACCATTTCAGAAATATTTATTCAAGAAAAGCTATTAAATCTGGGTAAGAACAGCAAATCTGTGACATGTGAGCCACAGCTTCCTCCCACCCCCGACCCCATGCTCCTCTATGTCCCAGCTCCTTGTTACTGAAACTATTCCCAGCTGTTCTACTTCAATAAGACAAGGGCTCCCACTTTTCTCAGCTGCTACTCCAGGGCTGCAGTTTCACCTAATAGGGGCAGGACCCCCAGCAGCCCTGAATTGCAAAAGCACTCTTCCATTCAGGCACCACAGAGGCCACAGGGGCTCTCCATCATGAAAACTCAGGAAAAGAAAAAGGTTCAACTTGAAACAGTTTCACAGCAGTGGGGCACTGAGGCAGCAATATATTAAATGAAACCCAAGTGGCAAGAAAATGAACGTAGCTTCCTAAACTGACTGTTAATCCCAGAGAATACTTGAGCATTTGAAAACTTTGAGGTTATTGATAGTCTCCCAAGTGTGTTAAAATATTTCTAGGAATGATATTCAAAAATATTTTTAAAACATACATTAAAAACAGATATACTGGGCTTCCCTGGTGGCGCAGTGGTTGGGAGTCCGCCTGCCAATGCAGGGGATGCGGGTTCGTGCCCCGGTTTGGGAGGGTCCCGCGTGCCGCGGAGCGGCTGGGCCCGTGAGCCATGGCCGCTGAGCCTGCGCGTCCGGAGCCTGTGCTCCGCGGCGGGAGAGGCCACAACAGTGAGAGGCCCGCATACTGCAAAAAAAAAAAAAAAAAAAAAAAAACAGATATACTTACATGTAAATGGCAAATTAAAATTTTTAATCTCTGTGAATGGCCTGTACGTAATATGGAACTGCTTACTCAGTTAAATATAGAAGGAAGAATACCTTTAGGTTATCAGCATAAGAGAATTTCTTAAAGAACATAGCTTCCATTGTCATGGTCACCTTTTTTCAGAGAAGTAACTGTATTTTAGAATAAGTTACTCCATTCATTCATATGGCTTTCTTGTAAAATAAGCAAAATGGCTACAGAAACTTCACGCTTGTTTTCTTCTTCATGATTTTACCCTACAGGTTTTGTTTTGTTTTGTTTTCATTTTAGGCATTACAACACTTAAATTCAGTTTTATATCAAACAGACACACACACACACACACACACACACACACACACACACACACACACACACATATATAAATGTGCATGTATTTCCAGCCTCTCTCATCTCCCAGAGGAGAGTCCCTCTCTTAACAGCCTAATGCTAAGAATTCCAATTTAGAATTCGAAAACAGATAGAGAAAGTAAAGACCATAGAGGTGGAAGGAAGTTCATAAGGTAACGTTAAGAGAAATTATGTTAATCTACATAATGAAGGGCAAGAAGGGATACATACTCTGGGAAGTGTCTGAGAGAATTTGGGAAGAAAAGAAAAGAGAGAATAGGAAATATTTATCAGCGTTATGACTTAAGAGTTCCAACAATGTTTTTGGAACATGTGAATAGAGATCAAAATTCCTTTTAAATTATCTTAATGTCTCTTGTACTGTTTCTCTAAAAGTGATGCCACTTTAAAACTGAATCATGGTTTCAATTGGATGACAGAAGTGAAAAACAGGTTTTTGTGAATGTGAGTGTGTGTATGTGTGTGTAGAAATTATTGGAATGATGAACTTATTTATTTTTAATTATCTTTTAAGATACCACACATCCGTTACTCTGGAGACAGCAGAGTGTCTGTTTCTGAAGTTAGATAGGATGCAAATAATATCTAAATTTCATTAACTGTGTGACATTGGAGTTGTTTTACTCGTTTTCCTCACCTTAAACTCGGTTAATGAGAGAATTAACTCTCAGACCCTTTGTGAGTTTTTAAATAAAATAATGCATATGAAATGCTAATTAAATTTATGGAACATAAAAAAAGTAAAAATAGCTAGCTATTTTTGGCTGTTGATTGTATTTTTATGAATGAAAAATAGGAGTATTAAAGAGCTAAGTCTAACACAGCAGGAGAGATAGAGAGGGGTTGATGAGGAAAAACGTCCTGAAAAAAAATACACAAAAGAATGCCCAATGAATGTCTGAAAAATGAAAGTTTGACATAGGTGGATGATTGGTTGAATAAATTCACAGAAAAATTTTACAACTCTGTTTACATAGTGAGTGTTTAACGTCTATGATGATAAAAATACTTCAAAAGAATAACTATTTCATTGCTGCTCTCTTTCACATCCCAGTCCTTTCCTGTTTAAACATCTTTCATTCTCTGGCAATATTAATACTCTTTAAAATTTAATAAATGATCAATGTAGCTAAAGTGTTCCTTACAATGTACAGTTAGAATAGATATCTAAATAAAAGGCCAGGGTATTTTTTATTTTAGCTCTGTTGCCAACTGAATATATTAATTATACTAATCTTCCTTAACATATCTTTTCAATAGGTTTGATGTAAATTATTTATTATAAAATGATACAACTCATTAAAACATGTGGTCTAGCCACTACCTTGTTAGGTTTGGTATCCTGTATGACAATTTAAAGCTGAATGATTAAATATGGCTCATGTAGATGACTGTTTATGGCTTGGTACATATGCATCTACCTCTTTGTTTCAGATAAATTTGTTAGTTATCTAATAAAAAATAAAATAAATCAGAATCATGTTTAGTAATAAGACTGGGACAGTATTTGGACTAATCCTTCTGAATACAACTAAAAATGCTGAATGACATATTTTAAAAGCTTCTTAAAGCAAAAAGGACAGGTAAAATAGCAAAAAATAATTGTGCCAGTATTTAAGGTAAACTAGGAGTGTAGGAAGTCAAGAGACTACTGAATTCCTTTAACCTGAGAGCATTTTCAGAATCTGAAAATCACTAGCTTAGGTGCCCAGATTAAAAGAGGCAAACCAAAGTGCTTACACAGAGAGTACAAAAGCCTGCATACTCGGATTAAGAGTGATCTGGCAGCAAACATGACATATACCTACAGCCCAAGGGGTTACCAGGAAAGCTACCTAGGTTCTAAGAAAATCAGAGGGAAAATGCTATGAAACTGTGACTTCTAGTCACCCTTCACAAGGATTTGCCACCCACATTACCATTACCTGAGCATTCTGAAAACTTATGCACAAATTTAATCTAAAGTTTTCTAGACAGGTGATCCTGTTGCTCTGCACTGAAGGAATACACGTCTATGCTAAATGAATTTATTCTCGTATACCTAAATCAATTTCCACAAATAGTGTTACAAGGGAAGCAAAACGTCCAAAATAAAAGTTAGCGTTATTAAAAAAGCATTATGCAAAATTGAGTTATTTGTAGTGAGGTGGATGGACCTAGAGTCTGTCATACAGAGTGAAGTAAGTCAGAAAGAGAAAAACAAATACCATATGCTAACACATATATAAGTAATCTAAAAAAAAAATGGTTCTGAAGGACCTAGGGGCAGGACAGGAATAAAGACGCAGACATAGAGAATGGACTTGAGGACACGAGGAGGGGGAAGGGGAAGCTGGGATAAAGTGAGAGAGTAGCATTGACATATATACACTACCAGATGTAAAATAGATAGCTAGTGGGAAGCAGCTGCATAGCACAGGGAGATCAGTTCAGTGCTTTGTGACCACCTAGAGGGGTGGGAGGGAGACGCAAGAGGGAGGGGATATGGGGATATGTGTATACATATAGCTGATTCACTGTTATACAGCAGAAACTAACACAACATTGTAAAACAATTATACTCCAATAAAGATGTTAAAAAAAAAAAAAAAGGCATTATGAGTGAAAGCCAGCCAAACAACAGATTTGACAAATAGACCAGAAAAATGTTCAGGTATTTTAGAAATAAATACTATAACTATAATATAACCATGTTCACTATATTTAAAGAGATAAAATGTATGTTTTTAAACATTTATAGGAAATGGGAACAGTGAAAATAATCAGATTAGAAAGAGAATCTAACTTCTAGAAATGAAAATGTAGCAAAAATAGGGAATTATGAACTCAAAATTAAATTAAATACCTCTATTTAATGATAGGAAGATCAGAAAATGCTGATGTTCCTTCCTGATCCCATTCATAAACAATGAGAACTTAGTACATGCTTGCCCATTCTGTTCTATTTATCTGCTTATTTATGTTTACACCAATTTCCTGTGATCTTGATTAACATTGCTTTATGTTGTCTTGAAATAAAGTATAAGTTTTCCAGCTCTGCTCTTTTTTGAAGATTGCTTTTACTATTATATGTCACATTTCCATATGAATTTAGGAATCAACTTCTTAATTCCTATTTTTTAAAAAGCCTGTTGAAAGTTTGATAGAGATTTTGTTGAATTCATTGATTGATAGGGCAGAGCTAACATTTTAACAATATTAAAAATTTTGATCTATGAACATGGCTAACTCATCTTTATTTAGGTCTTTATTTTCTCTCAATAACATTTTATAGCTTTCACTGTAAAGGTCTTGTATGTGTTTAGTTATTCCTATTTACCTAATGTTTCTTGATCATGTAAATAAAATTTTCATTGCATATTCTAGTTGTTACTACTATATAGAAATGCAATTTATTTCTGTATATTGACTTTGTATCCTACATTATTACTAATGTCCCTTACTCTAATTGTAGTAGTGGTTTTGTAAATTTCTTAAAGCTTTTCATTGCAAAAAATAACGTCTTTTGTGATAGACAGTTTTAATTCTTCCATTCTAATCTCTTTGTTGTTTGTCCTTGCCTTATTGCACTAGCTAATACACTCCAAAACAATGTTTAATAGAAGTGACAAGATTAGGCATCCCTGCCTTGTTCTCAAGAACAAAGAGAAAATATTCAGTATTCCACCATTAAATAAGGTGTTAGCTGTTTTTTGTTTGTTTGTTTTTAGAGATGCACTGTTTTAGCTTGTGAGAATTCTTTTCAACTCCTCCTTTGCTGGAAATCTTTGTTCTGAATAGGGATTGAACTTCATCCCTATGATTTTTGTTTAATCTTTGAGATGATTTTTGTTCAACCTTTAAGATAATCAATTGGTTTTTCTCCTTTATTCTGTTAACATGGAAAATTACGTTGATTGACTTTTTTATATTAAAACAATTGATCTCTTGGGTTAAATTCCAGTGATCTTATGTAATTTCCTTTCTATATTTTACTGGATTCTACTTGCCAATATTTTACGAAGGATTTTTTGGGACTATATTTCTGAGGGAAATTGGTCTATTTATCTTCTTGTGTTGTCTTAGTCGGCTTTAGTATTATATATTTATACTGGTTTGTAAATATTATTGGAAAGTGCCTCTTCCCCTACAAAGGACACTTTTCAGGCCACGTGTTGCAGATTTCATGACAACAACATTCAAGTGCTCTGCTTGACGAAAAAAGGTGTGAGACTTGAGGGAAAAATGTAGCATAGCAGAAATGAAAGAGCACAGATTTTATTGTCAGATAATTCTAAAAATCAGTTATAGGACCTACTAATTCTCTGATCTTAGTTGTTGATCCTCAGACACTCTCCAATTGATTTCCTGCATGCAAGTATCTGTCTCGGTTCTTGCTTTCTGGAGAACATAATCTGTGACAGGAAATGAACCTAAGAAGTTTCTTTGTGCATCTCAGAAATTGTGGAAGAAAAGTCTAGTAGTTTCCATGGTCTATGTGGCTGGTCATGAAGGGAGCCCTCTGCTCTCCAATGCCCCATAAGAGCCCCAACAGTGGAGAACCTGGCTCTTAGCTGGAGGTGAGGGGCATCTCAGAGGCAGTTCACAATACCTACTTACTACAAGCAGAAATTACCTGTGCTACAGTAGAGAAAAATGGATAATCTCTGAATCAAGTTCAAGATTGGAAATTTTTAATGAAAAAGACTGAGTTCTAAATAACAAAATTAGACCACTGTAGTAACCAAGAGTAACTGAAACCTTATGAAATCTGGTGAAATGATGTGATGAAGGGACCCATCACATAGTGAAAAATGGGAGTTCAACAGATTCATTATTGAGGAACAGTTGTTAAAGAAAAATTATATTTATTTTAAAAAATCACTAGAAGTGTTTTGTCATTCATTTTCTAAGAATGCTTAGTTGAAGCTGGCATTATGTCTTCCATAAACATTTCACCAGAAAAACATCTATATCTGGAATTTTCTATGTAAGAAGATTTTTAACTAATTAAATTTTTGTTAGATATAAAACTATTAAAACTAGTCAACTTTTCCATTTCTTTTCTGTGTTAGTTTTTGTTAATATGTGCTTTTCTAAGACATTTTTCTATTTCACTTAATTATTACTCTAAAGTACTTGGGATTCTTTTATTATCCTTTCATTGTCTGTAGAATCTAGAGTGATATACCCAACTTAATACTTTTTTTTTTTAACATCCTTATTGGAGTATAATTGCTTTCCAATGTTGTGTTAGTTTCCGCTGTATAACAAAGTGAATCAGCTATATGCATACGTATATCCCCATATCTCTTCCCTCTTGCATCTCCCTCCCTCCCACCCTCCCTATCCCACCCCTCTAGGTGGTCACAAAGCACCGAGCTGATCTTCCTGTACTATGCAGCTGCTTCCCACTAGCTATCTATTTTACATCTGGTAGTGTATATATGTCAATGTTACTCTCTCACTTCGTCCCAGCTTACACTTCCCCCTCCCTGTGTCCTCAAGCTCATTCTCTATGTCTGTTTCTTTATTCCTATCCTGCCCCTAAGTTCATCAGAACTTTTTTTTTTAGATTCCATATATATGGAATGTGTTAGCATATGGTATTTGTTTTTCTCTTTCTGACTTACTTCACTCTGTAAGACAGACTCTAGGTCCATCCACCTCAGTACAAATAACTCAATTTCATTTCTTTTTATGGCTGAGTAATATTCCATTGTATATATGTGCCATATCTTCTTTATCCATTCATCTGTCCATGGACACTTAGGTTGCTTCCATGTCCTGGCTATTGTAAATAGTGCTGCAATGAACATGGTGGTACATGACTCTTTCTGAATTATGGTTTTCTCAGGGCATATGTCCAGTAGTGGGAATTCTGGGTCGTATGGTAGTTCTACTTTTAGTTTTTTAAGGAACCTCCATACTGTCCTCCATAGTGGCTGTATCACTTTATATTCCCACCAACAGTGCAAGAGGGTTCCCTTTTCTCCACACCCTCTGCAGCATTTATTGTTTGTAGATTTTTGATGATGGCCATTCTGACCTGTGTGAGGTGATACCTCATTGTAGTTTTGATTTGCATTTCTCTAATGATTAGTGATGTTGACCATCTTTTCATGTGTTTGTTGGCAATCTGTATATCTTCTTTGGAGAAATGTCTGTTTAGGTCTTCTGCCCATTTTTGGATTGGGTTGTTTGTTTTTCTGATATTGAGCTGCATGAGCTACTTATATATTTTGGAGATTAATCCTTTGTCAGTTGTTTCATTTCCTAATATTTTCTCCCATTCTGACAGTTGTCTTTTTGTCTTGTTTAAGGTTATCTTTGCTGTGCAAAAGCTATTAAGTTTCATTAGGTCCCATTTGTTTATTTTTGTTTTTACTTCCATTTCTCTAGGAGGTGGGTCTAAAAGGATCTTGCTGTGATTTATGTCATACAGTGTTCTGCCTATGTTTTTCTCTAAGAGTTTTATAGCATCTGGATTTATATTTCAATGTTTAATCCATTTTGAGTTTATTTTTGTGTATGGTGTTAGGAAGTGTTCTAATTTCATTCATTTACATGTAGCTGTCCAGTTTTCAGAGCACCAGTTATTGAAGAGGCTGTCTTTTCTCCACTGTATACTCTTGCCTCCTTAATCAAAGATAAGGTGACCATATGCACATGGGTTTAGCTCTGGACTTTCTATCCTGTTCCATTGATCTATATTTCTGCTTTTGTGCCAGTACTATACAGTCTTCCTTACTGTAGCTTTGTAGTACAGTCTGAAGTCAGGGAGTCTGATTTCTCCAGCTCCATTTTTCTTTATCAAGATTGCTTTGGCTCTTTGGGGTTTTTTGTGTTTCCATACAAATTGTGAAATTTTGATTCTAGTTCTTTGAAAAGAAGTTTGAGAGGATTTGCATTGAATCTGTAGATTGCTTTGGATAGTATAGTCATTTTCACAGTGTTGATTCTTCCAATCCACGTACATAATATATCTCTGCAATGTTTGTATCATCTTTAATTTCTTTCATCAGTGTCTTATAGTTTTCTGCATACAGGTCTTTTGTCTCCTTAGGTAGGTGTATTCCTAGGTATTTTATTCTTTTGGTTGCAATGGTAAATGGGCGTGTTTCCTTAATTTCTCTTTCAAACTTTTCATCATTAGTGAATAGGAATGCAAGAGATTTCTGTGCATTTTTTTGGTTTCCTGTTACTCTACCAAACTCATTGATTGGCTCTAGTAGTTTTCTGGTGGAATCTTTAGGGTTTTCTATGTATAGTATCATGTCATCTGCAAACAGTGACAGTTTTACTTCTTTTCTAATTTGGATTATTTTATTTCTTTTTCTTCTCTGATTGCTGTGGCTAAAACTTCCAAAACTATGTTGAATATAGTGGTGAAAGTGGGCAACCTTCTCTTGTTCCTGATCTTAGAGGAAATGGTTTCAGTTTTTCACCATTGAGAATGATGTTGGCTGTGGGTTTGTCATATATGGCCTTTATTATGTTGAGGTTTTTTGTGACCGCTTTGTCTGGTTTTGGTGTCATGGTGATGGTGGCCTCATAGAATGAGTTTGGGAGTGTTCCTCCCTATGCTATATTTTGGAAGAGCTGAGAAGGATAGGTGTTAACTCTTCTCTCAATGTTTGATAGAATTCACCTGTGAAGCCATCTGGTCCTGGGCTTTTGTTTGTTGGAAGATTTCTAATCACAGTTTCACTTTCAGTGCTTGTGATTGGTTTGTTTATATTTTCTCTTTCTTCCTGATTCAGTCTCAGAAAGTTGTGGTTTTCTAAGAATTTGTCCATTTCCTCCAGGTTGTCCATTTTACTGGCATACAGTTGCTTGTAGTAATCTCTCATGATCCTTTGTATTTCTGCAGTGTCAGTTCTTACTTCTTTTTCATTTCTAATTCTGTTGATTTAATCTTTTCCCTTTTATTCTTGATGAGTCTGGCTAATGGTTTATCAATTTTGTTTATCTTCTCAAAGAACCAGCTTTAATTTTATTAATCTTTGTTATTGTTTCCTTCATTTCTTTTTCATTTATTTCTGACTGATCTTTATGACTTCTTTCCTTCAGCTAACTTTGGGTTATTTTTGTTCTTATTTCTTTAATTGCTTTAGGTTTAAAGTTAGGTTGTTTATTTGAGATTTTCCTTGGTTCTTGAGGTAGGATTGTGTTGCTATAAACTTCCTCTTAGAACTTCCCTCTTAGAACTGCTTTTGCTGCATCCCATAGGTTTTAGGTCATCATGTTTTCATTGTTATTTGTTTCTAGGTATTTTTTGATTTCCTCTGATTTCTTCAGTGATCCCTTGGTTATTTAGTAGTGTATTGTTTAGCTTCCCTGTGTTTGTATTTTCTACAGTTTTTTTTCCTGTAATTGATATCTAGTCTCATAGCATTGTGGTCAGAAAATATACTTGATACGATTTCAATTTTCTTAAATTTACCAAGGTTTGGTTTCTGGCCCACGATATGGTTTATGCTGGAGAATGTCCCATGAGAACTTGAGATGAAAGTGTATGCTGTTGTTTTTGGATGGACTGTCCTATAAATAACAAGTAAGTCCATCTTGCTTAATGTGTCATTAAAGCTTGTGTTTCCATATTTATTTTCATTTTGGATAATCTGTCCATTGGTAAATGTGGGGTGTTAAAGTCCCCTACTATGATTGTGTTACTGTCGATTTCCCTTTTTACGGCTGTTAGCATTTGCCTTATGTATTGAGGTGCTCCTCTGTTGGGTGCATGAATATTTACATTGTTATACCTTCTTCTTGGATTGATCCCTTGATCATTATGTAGTGTCCTTCTTTGTCTCTTGTAATAGCCTTTATTTTAAAGTCTATTTTGTCTGATATGAGAATTGCTACTCCAGCTTTCTTTTCATTTCCATTTGCATGGAATATCTTTTTCCATCCCCTCATTTTCAGTCTGTATGTGTCCCTAGGTCTGAAGTGGGTCTCTTGTAGACAGCATATCTACAGGTCTTGTTTTTGTATCCATTCAGCCAGTCTACGTCTTTTGGATGGAGCATTTACTCCATTTATATTTAAGGTAATTATTGATATGTATGTTCCTGTTACCATTTTCTTAATTGTTTTGGGTTTGTTTTTGCAGGTCTTTCCTTCTCTTGTGTTTCCTGCCTAGAGAAGGTCCTTTAGCATTTGTTGTAAAGCTGGTTTGGTGGTGCTGAATTCTCTTAGCTTTTGCTTATCTCTAAACATTTTAATTTCTCTATCGAATCTAGATGAGATCCTTACTGGGTACAGTAATCTTGGTTGTAGATTTTTCCCTCTCATCACTTTGTGATATCTTGCCATTCCCTTCTGGTTTGCAGAGTTTCTGCTGAAAGATCAGCTGTTAAGCTTATGGGGATTCCCTTGTATGTTATTTGTTGCTCTTCCCTTGTTGCTTTTAATATTTTTTCTTTGTACTTAATTTTTGATAGTTTGATTAATATGTGTCTCTCATGTTTCTCCTTGGATTTATCCTGTATGGGACTCTCTGTGCTTCCTGTACTTAATTGGCTCTTTCCTTTCCCATGTGAGGGAAGTTTTCGACTATAATCTCTTGAAATATTTTCTCAGACTCTTTCTTTTTCTCTTCCTCTGGTATCCCTATAATTCGAATATTAGTGTGTTTAATGTTTTCCCAGAGGTCTCTGAAACTGTCCTCAATTCTTTTCATTCTTTTTTATTTACTCTGCTCCCTGGCAGTTATTTCCACCATTTTATCTTCCAGGTCACTTATCCGTTCGTCTACCTCTGTTATTCTGTTATGGATTCCTTCTAGAGTATTTTTAATTTCAGTAATTGTGTTGTTCATCACTGTTTATTTGCTCTTTAGTTCTTCTAGGTCCTTGTTAAATGTTTCTTGGATTTTCTCCATTCCATTTCTGAGATTTTGGATCATCTTTAGTATCATTACTCTGAATTCTTTTTCAGGTAGGTTGCCTATTTCTTCTTCATTTATTTGATCTAGTAGGTTTTACCTTGCTCTTTCATCTGTAACATATTTTCTTGTCATTTCTTTTTTGTTTTTTTTAATGGATGGTGCTATATTCCTGTCTTACTGGTTGTTTGGCCTGAGACATCCAGCACTGGAGTTTGCAGGCATTTGGATAGAGCTGGATCTTGTGCTGAGATGAAGACCTCCAGGAGGCCTCACTCTGATTAATATTCCCTGGGGTCTGAAATTCTCTGTTAGTCCAGCAGTTTGGACTCAGATCTCCCACCACAGGAGCTTGGGCACAGCCTCCAGCCTGGGAACCATGATCCCACAAGCTTCATGGCATGGTTAAAAAAAAGAAGAAGAAAGAAAGAAAGGAGCAGTACAATATCAAAGAATAAAAAACAAAATATAATTAGAAAGATAAAAAATATATTAGGAAAAATAAAAATATAATTGAGACAACTGCAACAAGGTAAAATCAAACCACAAAAGAAAAAACCACAAGCCAAAAGGAGAGAACAATAACAATGTATAATGAATAAAATAAAATTAGAAAAATAAAAGATTTATTAGGAAAAATAAAAATATACAAGAATCAACAACAATGAATCAACAAGGTAAAAGAGAACCCCAATATAAAAGAGGAAAAAAAAAAACTTGACTATAAGGGGCAGAGTTTAGGCGCGGGTGGAACTTAGGCAGGAATGGGGTTTAGGGTGGCGTGTGGCCTAGGCGGGTGGGGGGGTGATGTTTGAGTGTGGGATGGGGCCTAGGCTCAGGTCCCACGTAGATGGAAAAGGCCCTAGGGGCGGTGCCTAGGTGGGGAGATATTCAAGCGTGGGGTGGGGCCTCTTCTTAGGACCTGCAGGGAAGGGGAGGGGCTGTACCTGGAAAGGAGGGCCTCTGGAGTGTGGAGTTCTGGAGCTTGGAGATAGGGCCCAAGTGAGGTTGTGTGGGTGGGGTTTAGGCCCAGCGCAGTTGGAGGGGGTCTCAGAGGGGTCTCCAAGGTAGGGGTAGGGCCCTGGGTGGTAGGGCCCTGGGTGGGGGTTTAGGGGCACAGCTTGGGTTCTGCACTGCAGGAGGGAGGCTCCGAGGGCAGAGGATTAGGCCTGGGAGCCCAACAGGCTTCCGGGTGCCTAAGTGGACAGGGAAAGCACTGACCACCTTCCCTTCTGTTCCTTCACACCCCACCCCCACTGTCTCCCCCAGGGTCTCCCTGGTCACCCACTGAACCCCTAACCGTGGGTTGGTCCTGCTGGGTGTAGGAACTCCTCCCCTCCCCCAGCCACCCCTCAGGGGTGTCATCCCAGAGGTCCAGCCTTTACTTTTGCTCCCTCTTCCCTCCCTCCCACTCTCTCATGACCCGCCGGCTGGAGAGGGCCTCGGTGGGCAGTGGGTCAGGCCAGGGATCTCAACAGATTCTTGGGGGCCTAAGTGGGCAGGGGAAACCTGGCCACACTCCCTTTTGATCCTCTGCCTTCCCAATGGTCCCCCAATTTCCCCCTTCAGGCTTGGGATCCCTTCCCCTCCCCCAGCCACACCTCAAGGGCGCCAGTCCCATCCTGCCTCCCCATCTCCTCCCCCCTACTCCCCCCATGCCCCACATCCTACCTGGTCACTGGGGGTTCCTCCTTTCTCCTTAGGTATCCGTGGTCCCCCACCAGTGCCTGGTAGGTGCCCTAGTTGTAGGGAGACATGAATTCTGCATTCTCCTAGTATGCCATCTTGACTCTGCCCCCCAAATATATGTCCCAATTTAATTCTTAATATTGTCATTTCTTATTTTCTCTTTTTTCTCCTTTGATCTTTTTTGGAGTTTCTCAATTTTATTATCTTTTCAAATAACTTTTAACTTCGTTAATTTTCTCTATTGTTTCTGTCTTACAACCAATTATTTATACTTCCCTTGTGTTAAATAACACTTTTATAATGTTTTCATATAACTGGTGATATTTTAATTAGATAATCAAAACCCATGCAAAAATTAAAGTTTTACTAAAGAAATAGCAAAACTTAAACTAAAATCCTATCTTCTGTAACAGGTGTGAGCAAACTAAGCCTGAGGGCCAAATATGGCTTGTCCCCTATATTTAAAATAAACTTTCATTGAAATACATCCATGTTCTTTTGTTTACCTATTATCTATGGTTGCTTTTGCATTACAACAGCAGGCAGAGTTGAGTAATTGCCGCAAAGACTTTATGGCTTGCAAACCCTAAAACAGTTACTATTGACCTTTTATAGAAAAAGTTTGCCAGTCCCTGTTCTGTTCTAAATGATATATGCCATAATCATACTGATCAATTGTAACTAATAAAAGAGATTCAGAAGCTTCCTTCAGGTTAGCTTTATGTCGTTTTCCATCTACACAATTCATTTCCATCCATGATATTCACATTGAGCCCCTGGATAAACCTAAGTTGAACACCTTATTCTGTGCCTAGCTATGTGCTAAGGCAGGGAATAAGTAATTCACCATGTTTCTTCACATTTGAGTGGTAACATTAGGGATATTTACTAGTGTACAAGGCATCTCAAAGGCACAGAAACTGGAGTGACTGATGTTTCCTGAGAAGGTAAGCTGAGGCTCTGTGGGGCTTTTCCATCTGGATAAGGAAGGCCAAGGTGGTGCGCCATGGCGAGAAGAGTCAGCAAAGGCCTGAGGGGGATCGTCTTGAAGCTCCGCCTACTGTATGCTTCTCCCCACCTCCTACCTTGCCCATAGACTATTACCCATGGAGTCCTCTATATTCCTACTTTATCCAGGCTCATCTGTAGCTTTACTACATTTTTGCCTGCTCCTCCTTCTGTTTAAAAAATATTGGGGACCTTAAAAAAAAGCCTTATTTTGTTTTAATGAATTCCATGGTTTTTAAATGCTTGCATTTCCCTCCCCCCCAACACACAAAATATTTAGTAATGTAAGTATTTGTAAAAAGAAATACCACCTTTTTACATCTATTATGTGATACGTAGTTTATTAACTAAGTATGTTTGCTCATGTTATCTGAAATTATTTCTAAGCCAGAATTTGTATTATTCAGAGTAATTCTTAAAGATTTCACAAAATGAATCTCAAAATTTGCTCAGAAGAAAATAAAAATGCAGTTTAGTTATCATCCCCCCTATGGATATTAATTTTGAGCTTTTACAAATGAACAATGGCATTGTGTGTTGTGGATATATAATCTATATACCTGAAACTAATATTGTAAATCAACTATCCTTCAATAAAAAAATAGATTATAAACAAAGAAAAACAATCCTTCTGGTCTTCATTGAAATTCTGTATTTGATCCTGTATGTCACGTCCCTTAGGATATCTCTATGGACTCATATTTAAACACTAAACAACAGAAAGTATACTTTAACAATACTTTAATAATACTATCCTTTACGGTTTACTGAAAATTTTTCTGGTCCTGGAGATGTTACCATACTGCTGGGTAACAAGATGAATGGTCAAAATATATCTTAAACTTAACATATAACGCTAAGCTCCTAATATTCAGCCAACACATCCCTATCCCCTCTCTCCATATCCCACCTATACTGTCACAGTCTTCTTCACCTCAGTACATGAAAATTCTATTCTCCAAATACTCAGGCCAAAACCTGGGTATCATCCTTAGTCTTATCTTTTTATCACATCTCCTCATCTGATCCCTTAGGAAATCTTCTTGGGTCTAAATTCAAAATATATTCTGCATTCAACTGCTTCTCATCACACCTATCATTAGTATTCCCATGTATAATTGACACCTATTTAGTCTAGATTACAGTAATCTACTAACTAGTCTTAATATAGACTGCTTAAATATGTGGATTTACAATATTAGTTTCAGGTATATAGATTATACTCCATTTATAGTTATAAAATAATGGCTATATTTCCCTGTGTTGTACAATATATCCTTGTACAATATATCCTTGTTGCTTATCTATGTTGTAAATAGTAGTTTGTATCTCTTAGTCTCATAACCCTATCTTGCCCCACCCCTCTCCCCACTGGTAATAACTAGCTTGTTTCTATATATTTGAGTCTATTTCTGTTCTGTTATGTACATTCATTTATTTTATGTTTTAAATTCAACATATAAGTAATAACATACAGTATTTGTCTTTGATTTATACACACATACATATATATATGAATATGTATACATATATATGTATTTCTTTATCCATTCATTTGTTGATGGACACTTGGGTTACTTCCATATCTTGGTTATTGTAAATAATGCTTCTGTGAACACTGGGGTGCATGTATCTTTTCAAATTAATGTTTTCAGGGGTTTTTTCCTAATATATGCCCATGAGTGGTATTGCTGGATCATATGGTAGCTCTATTTTTAGTTTTTTGAGGAATCTCCATATTGTTTTCCACAGTGGTGCATCAATTTTCATTTCTACCAATAGTGTACAAGGGTTTCTTTTTCCCCACATCCTCACCAACATTGGTTTTTTGTGGTCTTTTTGATGATGGCCATTCTGACAGGTAATGTGGTATCTCATTGTGGTTTTGATTTGCATTTCTCTAATGATTAACCATATTGAGCACCTTTTCATGTGCCAGTTAGCCATCTTTATGTCTTCTTTGGAAAATGTCTATTCAGGTCTTCTGCCCATTTTTATTCCGGTTGTTAGTTTTTTTGATATTGAGCTATATGAGTTGTTTATATATTGTAGATATTAATCCCTTATTGGTTATATCATTTGCAAATATTTTCTCCTATCTAGTAGGTTGTCTTTTCATTTTGTTGATGGTTTGCTTTGCTGTGCAAAAGCTTTTAAGTTTAATTAGGACCCGTTTGTTTATTTTTGCTTTTACTACTTTTGCCTTAAGAGATAGATCCAAAAAAATACTGCTACAATTTATGTCAAAGAGTGTACTGCATATGTTCTCTCCTAGGTGGTTCATGGTTTCAAGTCTTACATTACGTCTTTAAATCATTTTGAGCTTATTTTTGTACATGGTGTGAGAAAATGTTCTAATTTCATTCTTTTGCATGTAGCAGTCCAAGATTTCTGAAAAAGATTTGGATGGGGATACCTAAAGCAAAATTTCTTTAGAACACTAGCAAGACCACTGATTACAAAGTCCAATGAAATGTTTTGGTGAGATGGTCTGGAAAACATGTGGACATCACTAACCCTAGACTGTGGCTCCTCATTCATCATTCTCCTTTAGGTCCTACTTTAATCTTGATCTTTTATGTTTTATATTAATATCAATTTCTACTTTCTAATAGGTAGTTGATCTCTTTGAATCATCTTTTTTCTCTCATAGATTTTATTTTTAATTATTAAAAAGAAACATAAAAATTTGGGATATTTCCTGCACAAGTTGATTCTATATTGCCAATAAATTACATGTAAGTAATTTTAAATAAGCAGAATATGATCTGTTTTTCATGGATTAAAAATATAATAGAACCATGAATAATAAAAATAATGCAAGGGCAAATATCTTTGTACTGGAAGAAAATTTTTTGAAAAATATTTGTTAATTGTGATAAATTTGAAAACTGGATTTAGTATCTTTTTTTTTTTTGCCATACGTGGGCCTCTCACCGTTGTGGCCTCTCCCTTTGCGGAGCACAAGCTCCGGATGCGCAGACTCAGCAGCCATGGCTCACGGGCTCAGCCGCTCCGCGGCATGTGGGATCTTCCCGGATCGGGGCACGAACCTGCGTCCCCTGCATTGGCAGGCGGACTCTCAAGCACTGCACCACCAGGGAAGCCCTGATTTAGTATCCTGACAGGAAATGAAATTGTTATATAAATAGAAATGATGGGAAGATGTTATCTTTGTTTAGGTTTCATAGACCTTAAATGTAAGTGGTAGAGAAAAACTTGAAAACAGAAAATGATAAAGAAAGTCATAATTTAAGTAATGAGAAAGCATATATATCAAGTTTATAGTGACAATTTTCATCAAAATGTTTTATGTTGCCTCTGACTTAATTTAGGATCTCACTCTGCTAGAAATCAGAAAGCATATGTAGAATTCTGCCATCAAGAGAATTTAAAGAGACAGATACATACTCATGAAGAAATATAACAAAATAAAACAAAAACAAATAAACAGACTGAGTGTGACCTGGCCAAAAGTGAGAAGAAGGGAATAGAATCATTGAATCCTAGAACTAGAAGAAATTCCATCTCTCTTATCCAGTTCCACCATTTGACAGACAAGGAGACATTCTCACTATAGTTAAGTGACCTGCCCAAAGTCAATTAGCCAGTGAAGAGTATAAGAAGATACTTAAATATTATGTCAAGATCCATAACGACATTTTATGCAATAAACTATGTTAATATGCATAACTAAAACTAAGGAAGAGGAGGCAGGGAATTGTGGAACAGGTTTTTTGAAAATATATTAAAGGATTAAATTTTAGCTGATTAATAGGCCCAAATTTCTAAAAAAAAAATTATTATTTTTACATTATAAAATTTAAACCACATAGCTGGGGGGGCGTGCAGAGGAGAAGAAGTTCATTATATGTAAATCTAACAATTCACATACTTTTCTATGGAAACAGTAGGATAATCAGCTAAATAAATGTTTGTAAAATTCATGTTTTCAGATCTTGTCTGTATAGTTTGTATACCTTAATATACAGATAAACTGTATATATACAGATATTCAGATAAACTGAAAAATTTGAGGTAGAATTTATAGTTTGTACTAAACTATA
Organism: Aethalodelphis obliquidens; assembly: GCF_003676395.1. Classification (NCBI taxonomy): domain Eukaryota; kingdom Metazoa; phylum Chordata; class Mammalia; order Artiodactyla; family Delphinidae; genus Aethalodelphis; species Aethalodelphis obliquidens. The sequence goes on along the minus strand of NW_020837954.1, from coordinate 23,062,552 downwards.
TTTTGTTTTGCTTGTGTTTTTTATTCTTGATCATTGTAGCTATTAATCAATTACGTGTATGTGTGTGTGTGTGTGTGTGTGTGTGTGTGTGTGTGTGTGTGTGTATAATATTATTTAGAAATAGCCTACAATTATCAAGTGACTTCCATGTCAGGCACTGTACTCAATGTTTACCTCTTTGAATCCTCGTGATAACTCAATTCTCAACTAATATTCCACCTACTTTTACAGATAAAGAAGCTAAAATAATTTAAGAAGAGAAATTACATAATTTACCTAAAGGTACATAATTTACCTAAAGGTACATAATTTACATAATTTACATACTTAGAAAGGCCACATAATTTTCTATCTACCTCTCTCTCTCTATCTGTATACATATATACATGCATACATAGACATATATATCATTCATATATATATATGGATAGTTTTCCACCTAAAAAATCTTATTTAATTATTTTATTAATTTTAAAAAAAGGACCAACCTGGATGGCTTTGTCTTACAGTTCATATTATTTAAGTGATTCTCAGCTTTAACTGTACATTAGCATCACCTTGTCTTAGTCATTCTGGATGCTATAGTATGGTACTGTAGAGTGTTTGGCTTGGCTTATAAACAACAGAAATTTATTTCTCACAGTTTTGGAGGCTGGGAAGTCCAAGATCAAGAAGCCAGCAGATTCAGTGTCTAGTGATTGCCTTCCTCCTGGTTCATAGGTGGCTGTCTTCTCGCTCTGTCCTCAAGTGGTGGAAAGGGCAAGGGAATTTTCTGGGAATCTCTCTATAAGGGCACAAATTCCATTTGTGAGGCTCTGCCCTCATGATCTAAGTACTTCCCAAATGTTCCCACCTCCAAATACCATCACAATAGGGATTAGATTTCAACATATGAATTTGGTGGGGGGGAAGAGCACAGATATTCTGTTTGCAGCACATCACGTATATTTTTAAAAATTGGATGCCTGGAAAACACCTTAGACTAATTAAAACCTATTTATAAAGTAGGACTTAAACATAATTAATTTTTAAATCTCTCTAGTTAATTTTAATATTTACCCAATGTTGAGAACCACTCTTATAGATTAAGTGCATAGATCAGTTTAGCAACTCACAAAATAATTTTTGAAATACTCCCTTAGAAGATCTTTAAGAGGAAGGGGAAAAAAGGGACGTGTAAGTGTAAATAAGCGTACTGATGAAAATCAAACAAACAAGTCTTTTTGTGTAGTTTTCCCATTTTGGCAAGTACTCTATCAAAGGACCTGAGTACTGAGAGAGCAACATGGGAGCATGATCCAACAGGTGTCATTTTATGTAGAGACATGAAAGGGTTAAAAGAAGGAAGGATAATAAAACAGAGGCTTGACAAAGGAGGCAAGGTGGAAATAGATGTATGAGGTGTCAAACAGAAATTGGGTTTGGGATTAATTCTGGGTGTAGTGGTGGACAGCTATTCATAGGAAACAATATACTTCCTTATTGGTGGTGATTTTATAAAAATTAAAAGACTACTAACTAGATAGGATATCAAGTCTAGTAATGTTATCACCTATAGAAATATACTTTTCAACTTACTCCTGGGTTATAAGTGAATTTAAACCATCTGTGAAGTAAAAGTATAAACAGCATCCTAAAAGGGGGGCAATCTTCACAGCAATTACAATGAGATCATTGTTACACTGCTGATGTCATTCCAATACAATAGCTAAACTATTCCATGACTAGTATCCAAAACATCTCAAATAAATGTATGAGGAACTTTTCTTCCACACATAATTTATTGCAGTCCTTGCTAGAATAAATGGCCTATAGAAGTATGTGTTGATACATGGTCAATGGAAGTAATTGTGTTCAATTTCATTCAACAAAATTTCCAGCTGACTCAGTAATTCAAATACAAAATCCCCAACTCAGGAAAGGCTTGGTCATTCACTATACTCCCTGAAGGACTTTTAAGTTAAATACCACTGAATAAAAAACATGGATTATAGGAGTCTATGTACAATCATAATAATACAAATATGCACACTGCAAATTATTAATAATTTTTTTCTGAAATGACTTTAAAAATCAATGTAGAAACTGCTAAAATTACCAGAATAATTAGGAAAAATATTGAGAAAAATATAAAGAAGTTTCTTTGAGTTTTCAGACCCTTTTTTGCAAATCATGTTAAACCATAATTTGAAAATAATTACATAAGTATCTTCAGTAAGTTTAATGTGTCAAGATTGAGATCTTCAATTTTAACTCATTTTTCAAATTGAAACATACCTTCCCAAACAGAATCAAAAAATATTTTTATACATGTCAATACATGTTTTTCAATATAGGACCAATTGTGTACTTTACATTTTTCTAGACTTTGGAATAAAAGACAAATTCCCTGTTCTTTACTTATTTATACCCTCCAATCCCATAACTAAATTAAATGTATCTCTTCTTCAGTTGGTTCATTCAAAATATATTCTTGAATATATTTGCTGTCATTCAGGCACGGCTCTCATACAGAGATTAAAAGTTAAGAGTGCCTCTCCACAAGATCCTTATTCTTTAACATGGAGAAAAGAAAAAAAAATAACTAATCAAGTAGCAAAATAAATGCTCTAATAGAAATATACATACAATGCTACGGGAATAAATAATTGAAAAACACTATGAAAGTCAAGGAAGTTTTAGAGGCTCTGAAACATATTGTTGGAGTTGAAAGATGCATAAAAAGTAGGCAAATGGGAAGACTGTGGAAGTGTATGAAGAAAAACAAACAGTATATAATTCTGTTATATAGGCATGAGATAGTATGGCCCATTCAATTCGAGGAATTGTAAATTGTACATTAGGTTAGAGTTTGACAACCTCTTAAGGGGTGAAAATATTAGCTGGAGAGGTAATCAAGGCTCAAATCTTAAAAAGGTCTATATACTATATTGAGTTTCATGTGTACATTGTACACAATGGGGAGTCACTGAAGAATTTTAAATGGATACATTAAAATCATGGAATTTGTATTTAGACATATTTATCACAGACAATTCTAGTTTTGACTCTGACATATGAAAAGCTTGGAAGTCTTCACTTCCATCCTTAAAACAACAAAAACTAAGCTGAACAAACTGAAAATCAACAACTTTCTTGTACTTATCAGATAATTTAGATTGCAGAGCAAAGTGGCACCCTAAATACTGGAGTGATAGGAGAATACAAAACATACAATCGAGATACCCTTACCAGAAACAAAAGCCACTGGGGCTATAAACTGTCCAAAAAACAGACATAGCAATTTTGAATTTCTGGAAGCTAAATCATACTATTGCAAATTGGAGAAACTTCTAGGTGTCACAGTCTTAGGGAGCCACAAAACTTATGTGGGTTTTACCTCCAGGAGCTCCACCACAATTTCACAAAGATCTGCCAAGAAAAATTCTCTCATCATCGTAGGAAACGGGAAGGCAAAGGAATGATTTTGAAATAGTCAAGAACTTTCTCAATGATAGAGCCTACCCTTTAGCAGAACAGACTATCAGATCTGTTCTGTTTATCAGAACAGACTATCAGCCAAAGCTCTTTTTAAATTATCAAACCATCCTTTTCTGGCATTAAATTGTCCAGCTTTAGATCTTTCACTTTACTTTTGCTTTAAGTCATCATACATAATGACTTCACTTTTTCCTGAATCATGTTAGAGTCTATAGTTATGCCTTTCTGAATAGCAATCCTACACCCGCATAAAAACTGTGTTTGCAATACAAGATAAAAAGGTAATTCTTTAAAAGAACAAGGTAATTCTTAAAAAGTACAAGGTTTTCAAAAAAAGTACAAAGTTTTCATGTCTGCTGACATAGCTGTAGTGATGGCTTCATGAATTTTCTTTTACCTTTTTACAATGTTTTTTATGCTTTTTTACAATGGTTTTATGCTGGATTCATTTATCTTGAAATGGTGGGCAACCACAGCTGCAGATTTCAATCAATAGTACATATATTAAGCAATTCAAATTTTTCTTATATGTGTAATGTCATGACTTTTCTCTGCTTCTTAGGAGCACCTCCAGCACCACTAGTGGCATTTTGTGTTGGTTCCATATTGTTATTTAAGGTTTGTGGTATTGCACTAAATGCAATGAAAAGTATGCAGGAACTGTGAGAGAGCACTCTTTGCTACTATATGTAATTTACTGGAGAGATGAGTTCCTCATATGGAGATGATTTGTGTCACATGGTACTTTAAGTGGATACTTGCAACACTTGAGTTCACAACAATAGCAGCAGGAGATGGCTACAAAATTATTACAGTAGTACAGTACACACTACAGTTAATTTTAGGCAGTTATGGTTTAATACTGCATCTTTACATTTGTTTACATTTCTCTCAACTGAAGATGGTGCCAAGTGTGGTCTGTAAGTGTTTGTGTGTAAATTTTGATACATTTTAACTTTTTATAATAGATTTGGGTATATTTTATGGTATTAAATGATAAAATAAACTAGCAACTAAAAATACTTTATGCATTTATGACATATATTTTTCTTAATTTTTTGATATTTCTAGGCTATGTGGTTCATCTAAGATTTTTTACAAATTGTCACAAATCTCAAAATAATTTTCCAATATATTCATTGAAAAAACATTCATATGTAAGTGGAACGTCACAGTTCAAACTCATATTGTTCAAGGGTCAACTGTATTCCTTCTATGTAGGGTGGAAATTTTCCAACTCCAACAATATCTGGTCTTTCTGTCTCACCTAAAAGGGTGGGAGAACCTTGAGACACTTGAGAAGTTACAGCTCTTGAGAAGTTATATGACCACTAAAAGACTGTAATTTAATCAGAAGATTATAGAATGCTCCCACTCCCCAACATATTACCACCACATCAACAATGATCCAGTACAATAAATGGATTACAGACGAATGAGCTGCAAAGCTGACTCTAAGGAGTTCTTAGGAAAAGGACAAGAGGGGAGACAGAAAAAGAACACTAGAGGAAACTGAAGCCACTGACACCTGCAGCTACTGCAAAAATTAAATGCATCTCAACCCTAACCAGATTAATATAAAACTTCATGCTAAAGTCCTTTTCCTTCAGTTTCTGTTACCCAGTGTATCATGTCTGAGTTTCAACAAAAAAAAAATCACAAAACTTGTTAAAAGAAAAGAAAAAATAGTCTAAAGAAACAAAGCCTCAAACTCAGATATGAGAGATATTTTAGAATTATCAGACAGAGAATTTGAAATAACTATGATTAATATGTTAATGACTGTAATGGGAAAAGCAGACAATGTTCAAAAACATGAATAATGTAACATAAGAGATAGAAACTAATAATAATCAAAAGGTAACACTATAAATTGAAAAAACTCTGTAAAAGAAAAGAATCCTTTGGTAGGCACATCAATAGACTAGACTTAGTGGAGAAAAAAATCAATGATATTAAAGATAAGTCAGTAGAAACTTCCTAAATTGATATGCAAAGAGAAAAACATAAAAATAATGGAAAAAAGACTCAGAATATCCAAGAACTGTGGGACAATATCAATAGGTGGAATATATGCATAATTGGAATATCAGAAGAAAAAGTAAATGGAAGAGAAGAAATATTTGAAGAAGCAACAGTGAGAATATTCCAAAATTGGTTGCAGATCCCAAATTCCAGTTCTAGAAAGATCAGAGAACACTAAATGGGATAAACACCCAAAAATCTACATCCAGGAATATCACATTTAAACTGCAGTAAACAAAACACAAAAAGAAAATCTTAATGGTAGAAGACAAAACAAAAACAAAAACACCTTACCTACAGAGGTACAAGGATAACAATTACAGTAGACTTCTTGTCAGAACTACATTAGCAAAAAGAGAGCAGTGAAATATTTAGTGTTGAAAGGAAAAAAAAAATCGTCAAACTAGAAGTCTATGTCCAGTGAAATTATTCTTCAAAAGAGAAAGAGAAATAAAAACTTTCTCAAACAAAAACTGAGAGAGAGAATTTATCACCAGCAAATCTGTCATGAAAAAAGATGTTTTTTTAACTTCTTTCGAACAATGATGGAAAATAATAGGATTCAGAAATTTGTATCTACATAAAGAAAGATTATCAGAGAAGGAATTAATAAAGTTAGGTTACAATATTTTTCTTATTACTACTTGATCTAAAAGAATGCATTTCCAGTTAACAGTATACCACTTCAAATATATAAATATATGCACACACACAATTCAAATATATATGTACGCAATTAATCTCAACTTAAAAACATATATCAAAAGATATAGATATCTCATAGATATACAAAAATCTATGGCAACCACTAACAAAGTTTTTAAAAGCATAACTGATATGCCAAGAGAGGAGAGAAATGAAATTATATAAGATGCTCAAATGAAGCCAAAGAATTCAAGAGAGAGAGAGAAAATAACAGTTGCAAAGACTAGAAAGCCATGAAAACCAAGTTGAAATTGCGCTGATTGGCAAAAATTTTTTGCTTCTCTTACCTTTCCAGATTCCTATACTCCCTACAATTTTGACCTGGCAATTCCTTACTATCTGGTCAGCTATTTGATACTTTTAAGGTTTTATTAAAAAAATATTTTGTCCAGCAGTTTTAGTTGTTTTCATTGGGAAGGTTGGTCCAAACAGTTTGGTCCATCATTACTGCAGATGAGAGTTGCACTGCATGTCTTCTTTGCCTGATTTCCTAGTTTGGAACTCATTGTCCTTGTCTTTACATGCCATATGAAACTCTAAATCAAATTAATAGTATCAAAAAATTAAATAAGAAGTTTTGTTTTAACTACAGTAATGTCTGGCTGTAGAAAAGTGTACTGGTACCTGTGAGGGCTGCACCCAGATTAGGACTTATTCCCAACTATAGGGAGACTCACCCTCACCCTTGCTGAGAGAACCATACTTTCCTGCCCCCAGCCAGGTTTTCCATTGTCTACAACCTTCATGAAGTTTCCTACAAACTTTCTGCAAAATCCCAGGTCAGAATCTCTGAGTTTTCCCTTCCACTGTGGATCTTATCCTGCTCTCATACAGGTCTTGAGCCCAGTGATTCTCAAACCACCTGTGGGGAAGCCTCCTCTTTTTTCCTAATCTTGCAAATTGATACTTTTGTAAAAATACAATAAAATTTAATTACAAGAAAAAATAAATTAAAAAAAATACAATGCTTTTTATTAGATTAAACAGATATAATATTATACTCAATACGGTATTTTAAAAATAGATCATAGACCTAAATAAGAAACACAAATGTATAAAACTTCTAGAAGATAACACAGGAGAAAATCTAAGTGACCTTGGGTTTGGTAATGAGTTTTCATATACAATGCCAAAAGCACTGTGCATGATAGAAATTTTTGATGGATTACACTTTATTACAATTAAAAACTATTTCACAAAAATCACTGTTAAGAGAATCAAAGCTAAGCTATAGACTGGGAGAATATATTTGCAAATTATTTGTCTGATAATTGACGTGTAGTCAAAATATACAAAGATCTTTTAAGCTCAACAGTAAGAAAACCAACTACTCAATTAAGAATTAAGCAAAACAGACACCTCACCAAAAAAAACAGATGGCAAACAGCCATATGAAAAGATGCTTAATATCATTTGTAATCAGAGAATTGAAAAACAACGAGATAATACTACATACCTAATAGAATGGCTAAAATCCAAAAACAAACAAGCAAACAATACCAGAGGTTGTCAAGGATATGAAGCAATAGGAACGCTCATTCATTACACGTGGGTATGCAAAATGTTATGACCATTTTGGAAGACAGTTTGGCAGTTTTTTATGAAGTGAAAAATAATCTTATAATATAATCCAGCAATTGTACTTCTAGGTATTTATCCTGTTTATTCGAAAATATATGTCCATGTAAAAATTTGCAAATAAATGTAACAGCTTTATTATAAATCACCAAAAACTGGAAGCAACAAAGATATCCTTCAATAGGTAAATGGGTAACAAACTGTGGTACATCCCCCAAATGTTGGAATATTCAGCAATAAAAAAGAGCTCTCAATCCACAAAGAGGTATGAAGTAATGTAAATGCATATTTCCAAGTGAAAGAAGCCAGTCTGAAAAGGCTGCATACTGCGTCATTCCAATTATATGACATTCTAGTAATGGGAAAACTACAGAGAAAGTTGAATGATCATTGTTTGCCAGGAGTTTGAGGGGAAGGTTGGAGGGGTGAATAGGTAAAGCACATAGTATTGACAAGGCAATAAAACATCACTGTATGTTACTGTAATAGTGGATGCAAGGCATATTGCTTTTGTCAAAATCCATAGAAATTTACAGCACAAAGAATGAACCTTAATATATGAAATTTTCACAAAATCACTCATGAAGTTAGAGGAATACCTGGAAGTACTGTCCAATGTGACAAAACAATCTAACACTATTTTAAACATATAAAATAACTTCACTGAAGGGGGTAGGCCAGGGAGAAGTACTGCACATAAAGCACTGTAATCCAGTTAACAAAGTTGTTTCCCACAAGGTTTCAGGATAACATATATGATATACTGTACATGTATGCTGGAACTGAACAATTATATAGATGGTTGGTGGGTGGTAGGAGCTAAGTTTCTCACAGTTGAAATGGGAAATTATAGTCAACCAGGATAAGGTGGCTAGAGTGATCCATGTATTTGAGTTGGAAACATCAGTATAAATTTATGCTTAGCTTGAAGTAAATACAGATGGTTACACATAGAAATATTTCTAGAAATAGTATATACACAGGTTAGTATAAATACATATCATCAGCTGAAATGGCCTTAAAAGAAAACACCTCCTTAGCAATTAACACATGCAGCTCTCAGATTTTGGTTTCTAATATCATTCGCCAGGAAAAGGAGCCAGGGCTTGTTGGAGCAAAGGCTAATTCTAGTACTGGGGCAGGAAATATGCAAGATGAGACAGAAGCATCTTATAGAAGTACTCGAAAACAACAACAACAATGAAAAACAAACCCTACACTGATAGGGAATGGTGTATGTCAAAGAATAACAGTAACAAGATAAAAGAGCTACCAAGAGCCAAAGCTGATACGATCTGAGCAACAAAATAAAGTATTTCAAACCAAAAGTATACTATAAATATCAATCATATAGAGTGATATGAATAAATGACCAAGTGTGTGAGTAAGGACAAGAGAAAAATCTCCCATTCAGAAGAATTCCAAATAATTTGTGCAGGTATTCTACCCTCAAGGAAGAAGATAACTCCTGACTCTTGTAGGCATGGCTGCACATGGTGACTTCCCTCCAAAGAGTATAATATAGAAAGTACTGGAGTGGAGCATAACTTACAGTGGAGAAAGTGGACAAACACCACCTCAACCAGTTGAAAAAGGTCAAGATTAACTATCAGAATTTCTGTTGATAGAATATACCCTTGATATGATGTGATGAAAATGATACTTTACCTCTGTAATCTTCCTTTCAATGACCTGTTAAGTCTACTCTTATCATAAGAAAAATATCAGACAAATTCCAATAATGGGGTCTCCTACAAAATACATTTGACCTGAATAGGTCAATCAACTTCATTTAATATTTATAGGATACTCCACACAACAACAGCAGAATAAACATTCTTCTCATGTTTACATAGAACATTCATCAAGATAGACCACATTCTGGGACATAAAAAACAATATTTAAAAGAATAGAAATCATAAAATGTATGTTCTCAGACCACAATTAAGTGAACCTAGGAATCCATTACAGATAGTTTGTATATCCCCAAATATTTGTAGATCAAACAACACACATTAACACATGTGTAAAAGAAAAAGTCTCAAAATAATCTTAAGAATATTTTGATCTAAATAAAAATGAAAATATACTTAACCATAATTTATGGGATGCAGTGAAAGTAGTGCTTAGAGACATTTATAAATGTTTATATTAGAAAAGAAGAAAGTTCTAAAACCAATAACCCAAGTTTCTAATGCAGGAACTGAAAAAAGAAAAGCAAATTAAGCCTAAAAGAAGCAGAAGAAAAGAAATAATCAATTTTTTTGCAGAAAGCAGTGGAATTCAAAACACAAAACAATAGTGAAAATCAATTAAATAAAAAAACTTGTTCTTTGAAAAATCAGTAAAATTGATAAATCTCTATCCAGACTGTGGTATTGTGATTAGTAGTAAGAAATATACATTTGGTCTTCATCCCTGTTTCTGACACACAGCTCCCAAAACTGTTGAAAATAAAAAAGGTATGTTTTGTTAATGAGGTGACTGTTGGATAGCACCTGAGGATGGGATTGGTTAGTTCCCCTAGCAACCAACCCCTTTCAGTCCCATCCTTCAACTTCTGGGGAGGGGAGAGGCTGGAGGTTGAAAGGCTTGCCAGTGGTCAATGATTTAATCAATTATTGCTGTGTTATGAAGCCTCCATGAAAGGATGCAGTTTGGAGAGCTTCCCGGTTGGTGAACATGTGGAGATTGGGGAGAGTGGTGCTAGGAGGGAGCATGGAATCCTGCCACCCTCTACCCATACTTTTCCCTATGCATCTCTTCCATCTGGCTCTTCCTGAGTTACATCTTTTTATAATAAGTCAGTAATCTAGTAAGTAGAATGTTTTAAGTTTGCTGAGCTCTAGCAAATTAATTGAACCCAAGGAGGAGGTCATGGGAACCTCTTATTTATAGCCAGTTTGTCAGAAGCACACAGACTTGCCACTGGCATCTGAAATCAAAGGAGGAGGTTGTTGGGGTCTACAGTCTATAGCCAGTCAGTCAGAAACACAGATGATAATCTGTGCTTGCAACTGGCATCTGAAGGGTATGTTGGAGGAGAGGGGAGAGGGTTGGGGGTGGTGGTGGAAGCAGTGTTGCAGGACTGAGCCCTCAACCTGTGAATCTGATTCCATCTCTGAGTGGATAGTATGAGAATTGACCTGAATTGTTAGACACCCAGCTGGTGTCAAAAATGTTGCTTGTTGGTGTGGGAAAGCACCTCCCACCTTATACACACATTGGAATTTGAGTGAAGAACCCAAAATGGAGGCTAACACAGAAAGAAAGAGAGAAGACACAAATTGTCAACATAAAAAATGAAAGAATCATCATTACTACTGATCCCATGGATATTAGAATATTTTGAAAAAATACTATGGGTCTTGTCAGAGAGGAGCTTCAAGATGGTGGAAGAGTAAGAAGTGGAGACAACCTTCCTCACCAAAAATACATCAGAAATACATCTACATGTGGAAGAACTCCTACAGAACACGTACTGAATGCTGGCAGAAGACCTCAGACGTCCCAAAAGGCAAGAAACTCCCCACGTACCTGGGTAAGGCAAAAGAAAAAAGAAAAAAACAGAGACAAAAGAATAGGGACGGGACCTGCACCTCTGGGATGGAGCTGTGAAGGAGGAAAAGTTTCCACACACTAGGAAGCCCCTTCACTGACAGAGACGGCGGGTGGCGGGGGGAAAGCTTCGGAGCTGCGGAAGAGAGCGCAGCAACAGGGGTACGGAGAGCAAAGCGGAGAGATTCCTGCACAGAGGATCAGTGCCGACCAGCACTCACCAGGCTGAGAGGCTTGTTTGCTCACCGGGCAGGGAAGGTGGGGGCTGGGACCTGAGGCTCAGGCTCCGGAGGTCAGATCCCAGGGAGAGGACTGGGGTTGGTGGTGTGAACACAGCCTGAAGGGGCTAGTGTGCCACAGCTAGCCGGGAGTGTGTCCGGGAAAATGTCTGGAACTGCCAAAGAGCAAGAGACTTTTTCTTGCCTCTTTGTTTCGCGGTGTGAGAGGAGAGGGGATTAAGAGCGCGACTTCAAGGAGCTCCAGAGAAGGGTGTGAGCCGCGGCTATCAGTGCGGACCTCAGAGATGGGCATGAGATGCTAAGGCTGCTGCTGCCATCACCAAGAAGCCTGTGTGCCAACACAGGTCACTCTCCACACCTCCCCTCCTGGGAGCCTGTGCAGCCCGCCACTGCCAGGGTCCTGGGATCCAGGGACAACTTCCCCGGGAGAACACACGGCACACCTCAGGCTGGTGCAATGTCACACCGGCCTCTGCCACCACAGGCTCGCCCTGGATCCATACCCCACCCTCCCTCCGGCCTGAGTGAGCCAGAGCCACCTAATCACCTGCTACTTTAAACCCATCCTCTCTGAGTGGGAACAGAAGCTCTCAGGCGACCCACACGCAGAGGCAGGGCCAAATCCAAAGCTGAAACCATGAGCTGTGTAAACAAAGAGAAGAAAGGGAAATTTCTCCCAGCAGCCGCAGGAGCAGCAGCTTAAATCTCCACAATCAACTTCAGGTACCCTGCATCTGTGGAATACCTGAATAGACAACGAATCATCCCAAAATTGAGCTGGTGGACTTTGGGAGCAATGATATATTTTATTTTTCCTTTTTCTCTTTTTGTAAGGGTGTATGTGTGTGTTTCTGTGTGTGATTTTCTCTGTATAGTTTTGCTTTTACTATTTGTCCTACAATTCTGTCTATCCAGTTTTTTTTTGTTTTTGTTTTTTTTCTATACTTTTTAGCACTTCTTATCATTGGTGGATTTGTTTTTTGGTTTGGTTGCTCTCTTCTTTCTTTTCTGTTTAAATTACTTCTAAATTTTTTTTATTTTAAATAATTATATTTTATTTAATGTTTATTTTCTTTCTTTCTTTTTTTCCCTTTTATTCTGAGCCATGTGGATGACAGGGTCTTGGTGCTCCAGCTGGGCATCAGGGCTGCGCCTCTGAGGTGGGAGAGCTGAGTTCAGGACACTGCTCCACAAGAGACCTCCCAGCTCCACATAATATCAAATGGTAAAAATCTCCCAGAGATCTCCATCTCAATGCCAAGACACAGCTTCACTCAACAACCAGCAAGCTACACTGATGGACACCCTATGTCAAACAACTAGCAAGACAGGAACAAAACTCCACGCATTAGCAGAGTGGCTGCCTAAAATCATAATAAGAGCACAGACACCCCAAAACACACCACCAGATGCAGACTTGTGTACCAGAAAGACAAGATCCTGCCTCATCTACCAGAACACAGGCACTAGTCCCTTCCACCAGGAAGCCTGCACAACCCACTGATCAACATTAGCCAATGGGGGCAGATACCAAAAACAACAGAACTACGAAACAGAAGCCTGTGAAAAAGAGACCCCAAATGCAGTAATTTAAGCAAAATGAAAAGAAAGAGAAACACACAGCAGATGAAGGAGCAAGGTAAAAACCCACCAAAACACACAAATGAAGCAGAAATAGGCAGCCTACCTGTAAAAGAATTCAGAGTAATGATAGTAAAGATGATCCAAAATCTTGGAAATAGAATGGAAAAAATACAAGAAATGTCTGACAAAAACCAAGAAGAACTAAAGAGCAAATAAACAGTGATGAACAACTAAATAAATGAAATTAAAAATTCCCTAGAAGGAATCAATAGCAGAATAACTGAGGCAGAAGAACGGATAAGTGACTTGGAATACAGAAAGGTGGAAATAAGTACCGCAGAGCAGAATAAAGAAAAAAGAATAAAAAAAATTAAGGACAGTCTCAGAGACCACTGGGAAAACAGTAAACGCAACGACATTCGAATTATAGGGGTAACAGAAGAAGAAGAGAAAAAGAAAGGTACTGAGAAAATATTTGAAGAGATTACAGTTCAAAACTTCCCTAACATGGGAAAGGAAATAGTCAACCAAGTCCAGGAAGCACAGAGAGCCCCATACAGGATAAATACAAGGAGAAACATGCCAAGACACATATTAATCAAGATATAAAAAATTAAATACAGAGAAAAACTATTAAAAGCAGTAGGGGAAATACAACAATAACATACAAGGGAATTCCCATAAGGTTAAGAGCTGATATTTCAGCAGTAACTTTGCATGCCAGAAGGGAGTGGCAGGAAATATTTAAAGTGATGAAAAGGAAAAATCTACAACCAAGATTACTCTACACAGCAAGGATCTCATTCAGATTCCATACAGAAATTTAAAAGTTTACAGATAAGCAAAAACTAAGAGAATTCAGCACCACCAAACCACCTTTACAACAAACGCTATAGGAACTTCTCTAGGCAGGAAACACAAGAGAAGGAAAAGACCTACGATAACAAACCCAAAACAATTAAGAAAATGGGAATACGAACATACATATTGATAATTACCTTAAATGTAAATGGATTAAATGCTCCAAACAAAAGACATAGACTAGCTCAATGGATACAAAAACAGGACCCGAATATACGCTGTCTACAAGAGACACACTTCAGAACTAGGGACACATACAAACTGAAAGTGAGGGGATGGAAAAAGATATTCCATGCAATTGGAAATCAAAAGAAAGCTGGAGTAACAATTCTCATATCAGACAAAATAGACTTTAAAACAAAGACTATTACATGAGACAAAGAAGGACACTACATAATGATCAAGGGATCAATCCAAGAAGATGATATCAATTGTAAATATTTATGCACACAACATAGGAGCACCTCAATACATAAGGCAAATACTAACAGCCATAAAAGGGGAAATCGACAGTAACACAATCATAGTAGGGGATTTTAAAACCCCACTTTCACCAATGGACAGATCATCCAAAATGAAAATAACAAAGGAAACACATGCTTTAAATGATACATTAAACAAGATGGACATAATTGTTATTTATAGGACATTCCATTCACAAACAGCAGTATACACTTTCATCTCAAGTGCTCGTGGAACATTCTCCAGGATAGATCATAACTTGGGTCACAAATCAAGCCTTGGTAAATTTAAGAAAATTGAAATTGTATCAAGTATCTTTTCTGACCACAATGCTATGAGACTAGACATCAATTACAGGAAAAAATGTGTAAAAAATATAAATACATGGAGGCTAAACAATACACTACTTAATAACCAAAAAATCACTGAAGAAATCAAAGAGGAAATCAAAGTTACCTAGAAACAAATGACAGTGAAAACACGATGACCCAAAACGTATGGGATGCAGCAAAAGCAGTTCTAAGAGGGAAGTTTATAGCAATACAATCCTACCTTAAGAAACAAGAAACATCTCAAATAAAAAACCTAACCTTACACCTAAAGCAATTAGAGAAAGAAGAACAAGAAACCCCAAAGTCAGAAGAAGGAAAGAAATCATAATTATCAGACAAGAAATAAATGTAAAAGAAATGAAGGAAACAATAACAAAGATCAATAAAACTAAAAGCTGGTTCTTTGAGAGGATAAACAAAATTGATAATCCATTAGCCAGACTCATCAAGAAAAGAAGGGAAAAGACTCAAATCAATAGAATTTAGAAATGGAAAAGGAGAAGTAAGAACTGACCCTGCAGAAATACAAAGGATAATGAGAGATTACTACAAGCAACTATATGCCAATAAAATGGACACCCTGGAAGAAATGGCCAAATTCTTAGAAAAGCACAACCTTCCAAGACTGAGCCAGGAAGAAATAGAAAATAAACAAACCAATCACAGGCACTGATTGAAATTGTGATTAAAAACCCTCCAACAAACAAAAGCCAGGACCAGATGGCTTCAGAGGCGAATTCTATCAAACATTTAGAGAAGAGCTAACATCTATCCTTCTCAAACTCTTCCAAAATATAGCAGACGGGGGAAAACTCCCAAACTTATTCTATTAGGCCACCATCACCCTGATACCAAAACCAGGCAAAGATATCACAAAGAAAGAAAACTACAGGCCAATATCACTGATGAATATAGATGCAAAAATTCTCAACAAAATACTAGCAAACAGAGTCTAACAGCACAGTAAAAGGATCATATACCATGATCAAGTGGGGTTTATTCCAGGAATGCAAGGATTCTTCAATATATGCAAATCAATCAATGTGATACACCATATAAACATATTAAAGTATAAAAACCATACGATCATCTCAATAGATGCAGAAAAAGCTTTCAATAAAATTCAACACACATTTAAGATAAAAAGCCTCCAGAAAGTAGGCATAGAGGCAACTTACCTCAACATAATAAAGGGCATATACGACAAACCCACAGCAAACATCATTCTCAATGGTGAAAAACTGAAGCTATTTCCACTAAGATCAGGAACAAGACAAGGTTGTACACTCTTGCCACTGTTATTCAACATGGTTTTGCAAGTTTTACCCACAGCAATTAGAGAAGAAAAAGAAATAAAAGGAATTCAAATCGGAAAAGAAGAGGTAAAGCTGTCACTATTTGCAGATGACATGATACTCTACATAGAGAATCCTAAAGATGCTACCAGAAAACTACTAGAGCTAATCAATGAATTTGGTTAAGTAGCTGGATACAAAATTATTGCACAGAAATCTGTTGCATTCCTGTACACTAATGATGAAAAATCTGAAAGTGAAATTAAGGAAACACTTCCATTTACCATTGCAACAAAAAGAATAAAATACCTAGGAATACACCTACCTAAGGAGACAAAAGACCTGTATGCAGAATACTATAAGACACTGATGAAAGAAATTGACAAGGATACAAACAGATGGAGACATAGACCATGTTCCTGGATTGGAAGAATCAACATTGTGAAAACGACTATACTACCCAATGCAATCTACAGATAAAATGCAATCCCTATCAAACTACCACTGGCATTTTCCACAGAACTAGAACAAAAAAATTCACAATTTGTATGGAAATACAAAACACCCTGAAAAGCCAAAGCAATCTTGAGAAAGGAAAACGGAGCGGGAGGAATCAGGCTCCTGGACTTCAGACTATACTACAAAGCTATAGTAATCAAGAAAGTATGGTACTGCCACAAAAACAGAAATATAAATGGAGCAGGATAGAAAACCCAGAGATAAACCCACAGACATATGGTCACCTTATTTTTGATAAAGGAGGCTAGAATATACAATGGAGAGAAGACAGCCTCTTCAATAGTGGTGCTGGGAAAACTGGACAGCCACAGGTAAAAGAATGAAATTAGAACACTCCCTAACACCATATAGAAAAATAAACTCAAAATGGATTACAGACATAAATGTAAGGCCAGACACTACCAGACTCTTAGAGGAAAACATAGGCAGAACACTCTATGACATAAATCACAGCCAGATCCTTTTTGACCCACCTCCTAGAGAAATGGAAATAAAAATAAACAAATGCGACCTAATAAAACTTAAAAGATTTTGCACTGCAAAGGGAACCATAAACAAGACTAAAAGACAATCCTCAGGATGAGTGAAAATATTTGCAAATGAAGCAACTGACAAAAGATTAATCTACAAAATTTACAAGCAGCTCATGCAGCTCAATTTCAAAAAAAAAAACAACCAAATCCAAAAATGGGTAGATCTAAATAGACATTTCTCCAAAGAAGGTATACAGATTGCCAACAAACACATGAAAGAATGCTCAACATCATTACTCATTAGAGAAATGCACATCAAAACTACAGTGAGGTGTCACCTCACACCAATCAGAATGGCGATCATCAAATAACCTACAAACAATAAATCCTGGAGAGGGTGTGGACAAAAGGGAACCCTCTTGCATTTTTGGTGGGAATGTAAATTGATATAGCCACTATGGAGAACAGTATGGAGGTTCCTTAAAAAACTACAAATAGAACTATCATATAACCCAGCAATCCCACTAATGGGCATATACCCTGAGAAAAGCATAATTCTAAAAGAGTCATGTACCACAATATTCATTTCAGCTCTATTTACAATAGCCAGGACATGGAAGCAACCTAAGTGTCCATCGATGGAAGAATGGATAAAGAAGATGTGGCACATATATACAATGGAATATTACTCAGCCAGAAAAAGAAACAAAATTGAGTTATTTGTAGTGAGGTGGATGGAGCTATAGTCTGTCATACAGAGTGAAGTAAGTCAGAAAGAAGAACAAACACCGTATGCTAAGACCTATATATGGAATCTGAAAAAAAAAAATGGTCATGAAGAACATAGGGGCAGGATGGGAATAAAGACGCAGACCTACTGGAGAATGGACTTGAGGACATGGGGAAGGGGCAGGGTAAGGTGGGACAAAGTGAGAGAGTGGCATGTACATATATACACTACCAAATATAAAACCAATAGCTACTGGGAAGTAGCCCCATAGCACAGGGAGTTCAGCTCGGTGCTTTCTGACCAACTAGAGGGGTGGGATACGGAGGGAGGGAGGGAGGTAAATGCAAGAGGGGATAGATATGGGTATATATGTATATGTATAGCTAATTCACCTTGTTATAAAGCAGAAAGTAACAC
The DNA here is from genome assembly GCF_003676395.1 of Aethalodelphis obliquidens. Taxonomy (NCBI): domain Eukaryota; kingdom Metazoa; phylum Chordata; class Mammalia; order Artiodactyla; family Delphinidae; genus Aethalodelphis; species Aethalodelphis obliquidens. The sequence continues at coordinate 23,044,293 of NW_020837954.1, read as the reverse complement.
AGCATTGTAAAGCAATTATACTCCAATAAAGATGTTAAAAAAATACTATGAACAAGTCTATCCCTACAAATATGAAAATGTAGAGAAAATTGAACCATTCCTTGAAGTATATATCTCTATGGAAGAAATATGGACGATGCATAAGAGTTTTGATACTGAACCCAGACAAATTAATGTGGATATTATTGCTCAATCCAGGTGAGAAATGATGAGGTATTTGTGGCCGGATAAGTAGAAATTAAAAGGAGAAGGTATGAGGAGGTTTGAAGAAGAGGGAACCATCAATTCCAATGATCTTACACTTTAGCATTTCTCATCTGCTCACTCCCTTGAACATATCATTGACTGCATAATCTCAATTTTAAGCAAAATTCTCTCTAACTACAACCTCCTGTCTTCCTAGCTAATTACCTCTTTACAGTGATTTTACAGTTCTTTGAATTTCCCATCTAGACTAACAGGTCTAGGGGAAATTATTTTTAATTGGGATATAGTTGATTTAAAATGCTGTATTAGTTTCAGGTGTACAGCAAAGTGAATCAGTTATACATATACATATATCCACTCTTTTTTAGATTATTTTTCCTTATAGGCCATTACAGAGTATTGAGTACTCTGTACAGTAGGCTGTGCTGTACAGTAGGCTCTTATTAGTTATCTATTTTATATATAGTAGTGTGTATATATCAATCCCAATCTGGGGAAAATTTTTTAATAACACTCATTTGAGGCTTTTTACACCCATAATTTTGTTATTCTTACAGTCAACATGTTTTTCCTTAATGTACATCTAAAATTATTGCTGGAATCTTGAGGAAGAAAAATGGATCTGGAGGAACCAGGCTCTCTGACTTCAAGCTATACTACAAAGCTGCAGTCATCAAGACAGTATTGGCAGAAAAACAGAAACATAGATCGATGGAACAGGATAGAAAGCCCAGAAATGAACCCACATATCTATGGTCAATTAATCTACAACAAAGGAGGCAAAACTATACAATGGAGGAAAGAGAGTCTCTTCAATAAATGGTGCTGGGAAAACTGGACAGCTACATGTAAAAAAACGAAATTAGAACATTCTTTAACACCGCACAGAAAAATAAACTCAAAATGAATTAAAAACCTAAATGTAAGATTGGATACTATAAAACTCTTGGAGGAAAACATAGGCAAAACACTCTCTCACATAAATTGCAGCAATATTTTTTTCGATCCATCTCCCAGAGTAATGGAAATAAAAACAAAAAATAAACAAATGGGACCTAATTAAACTCAAACGCTTTTGCACAGGAAAGGAAACCATAAACAAACCGAAAAAACAACCCACAGGATGGGAGAAAATATTTGCAAATGAAACGACTGGCAGGGGATTAGTCTCCAAAATTTACAAACATCTCATGCAGCTCAGTACCATAAAAACAAGCAACCCAATCAAAAAATAGGCAGAAGACCTAAATAGACATTTCTCCAAAGAAGACATTTGGTTGGCCAAGAGCCATATGAAAGCTGCTCAACATCACTAATCATTAGAGAAATGCAAACTAAAACTACAATGAGGTATCACCTCACACCGGTCAGAATGGCGATCATCAAATAATCTACAAATAATAAATGCTGGAGAGGGTGTGGAGAAAAGGGAACTCTCCTACACTGTTAGTGGGAATGTAAATTTTTATAGCCACTATGGAGAACAGTATGGAAGTTCCTTAAAAAACTAAAAGATATAGCTATCATATGATACAGTAATCCCACTCCTAGGCATATATCCGGAGTAAAACTTGGTTCGAAAATATACATGCACCGCATTGTTCATTGCAGCACTGTTTACAATAGCCAAGACATGGAAGCAACCTAAATGTCCATGGACAGATGAATAGATAAAGAAGATATAGTACATATATAAAATGGAATACTACTCAGCCATTAAATTAATGAAAAAATGCCATTTGCAGCAACATGGATGGACCTGAAGATTATCATACTAGTGAAGTAAGTCAGACAGAGAAAGACAAACATATATCACTTATATGCATAATCTAAAAAAAATTGATGCAGATGAACGTATTTACAAAATAGAAACAGAATCACAGACTTAGAGAATGAATTTATTGTTACTGGGGGGAAGAGATGGGGGAGGGAAAGATTGAGAGTTTGGGATTGACATGTACACATTGCTATATTTTAAACAGAAAACCAACAAGCACCTACTGTATAACACAGGGAACTCTATTCAGTATTCTGTAATCACTTAAATGGGAAAATAATTTGAAAAAGAATAGATACATGTATATGTATAACTGAATCACTTTGCTGTATACATGAAACTAACACAACATTGTTAATCAACTTTACTCCATTATAAAATTTAAAAAATTTAAAAATAAAAATAAATAAATAATGAAATTATTGCTAGCATTCATAAGGTGTTTCATTTCTACCAGTAGGCATCTATGTATCAGTCTCATTGCTCTGCTAATTCCACATGCAAGTGGAAATATGCTACAAAGCTTTCATTGTGCTATGTATCTTAATGCAATTACACTAATCCTCTTGTTCTTGACTTATTAGTGACTAAGTGGTAAAGTGAAAAAATATTTATCTCATCTATTCCATATAAGCAAAAACTAAAAGAAGCTGATCAATATTCTTACATTCAATTCAAGTAAATTTTATCTCTAGTTAATGAAAATTGGGAATAAAAATGAAAACTATTTTCCATGAAATCATTTTCAATTCAAAAGTGGGTATTAGCATTTGAAAAAGATACGTTTATTAAATTAAAAACATAATTCAATATGAATCTCAGGTTGATATTCATACCCCTTAGAGGTAATGAATTTCAGAAAGGAATGTTTTAAGTATGAAATACAATTATACTGTCACATATAATACATGATTTGAAAAATATAACTAAGATGAAGTGGCCTACCAAATTGTAATTCAGAACTAATCATTCTATTTGCTTCACTGTTTCCCTTACACATCCTTCATTCCCTACCACCTCACCCACACCATAAAAAGATGAGAATATAAATGTTTTTCTGTACTCTCTGTCCTATTTTGTAGTTTCAGATTATGATCCTTTGGCAAATGGAAAATTATCTATTATAAATTTGATGACAGCAGCTAAAAGATATTTAAGAAAAATATTGAAAAAACCTGTCTCCATGAATATTTCGAGGATATATTTTCAAAAACAAATAAACTCTTGGGTTTTTTTTTTTTTTTTTTTTTTTTTACTATATTTGTAGTATTTCTGAGGATTGCTTCCAGGAGACTGGATGTACAAATAAAGCTATTCATAAGATTTTCCCCACTTTCCCTATCTTATGCTAAAGGGATAAGCACAATTTAATACAGTACAATGGTAAATAAGCCTTTTTTCTTTTTAAGCAATATGCTTCATCATTATTTTATAAAGTAGGAATCTAACTTTGTGCCATACAACATGGCTAGATTCAGGGGCTTATACATTTTTTAACATGATAATACTTTGATATTAATATTTGGGTAAAATTAAGTAACAGAATTATCTTGTTTTAATAGGTATACTCATATTAAACATTCAGGGAAAATTCTTTAGGTGTTTATATTTCTAAATTAATAAAATTTAACCCTTTATATCAAGAATAGATTTGTTGAGGCCTAATTCTAAATATTTTTGATATGTGTTTATCATATTTAATTTAAATTTGGGATTTAATTTAAAACTTACTTTAAATTTAAGTTTGGGAACTTACTGATGCTTTCATCCACGACAGTAATCCTTTAGGGATTCAAGATTCAACGTGTATAATATGATTCATTCTGAAGAAATACGACTAGCTCCTGCAAAATTGCCTTGCAGTTTACAATTCAAAAATATTTTAACATTTTAGTGTGGGTTAATACAGTCAAATAGATTACTTTTGTGTCATCATGGTATTAAAAATGTGGGGATTCTCATTTTTTATTGTATTCCTTTTAAATGTTAAAATGTACTATTTATCCAAATGCCTGCTGGTAGTTTGCTGTCACTTTAAAATGAAAAAATGCACTCATCTCATTCTAAATCTGTTATACTTTAATCTTGTTTATTGTTAATGGCAACATAAGTGTCCTAAATTCTGGTCTTACTCATTCCTCTCCTTCACACTATATTAAATCAATCACTAAGTCCTATAGGTTTCTGATCCAAAGTGCCATAATAATTTCTTCTTCCTGAAAATTTTTGTAACTTCATTTCCTTAGCCCAAGTCTTATTTGCATTGTAAACTAAAAACCTCTTTCTGGATGCACTGATTCTCCAATCACAGTGGAAGTCACTGCATCCTGAACTATATTCGATATTGACTGTAAGATGAAGGAAGGAGCCATATGCCAAGGAAAGTTGTGGACAGTAAAAGCTGAAAAAAACAAAGACATGGATTCTCCCTTAGAACCTCCAAAAAGGAACACAGTCCATCCATCACCTTGAATTTTGTCCCAATAGACCTCTGTCAGAATTCCGACCTACAGAATTGTAGGATGACAATTTGTATCATCAGAGTACTTATTTTCATAAAGTGTTCTTTGAAGATATTAAGGGTGTGACACACAGATCCCTTCAGTTAAACCGAAGAGCATCTCAGAAACTTAAGGACATTATCCCTCAGTTATCTCAGCAAAAGGCAAAAATAGAGATGAGCTAATCTAGGAAATATTTGTGAAGGAGCTTCTTGTCTAATTAGTGAACACTGGGTCGTACATAGGAGCACTGTGGAAAAGTCTAGAAGGGTGTATTTTTTAAATGTCTTAGTTCTTCTAATGGTAATTCTTTTCATATTTATGTTTCAGATTTCAGAGATAAACCTACAGCAAGGTTTCCAAATGTTTGGTTCAAGGGTCCCAAGTATCACCTGTCTAAAATTATGTAGAAAATTAATATTTATGATGAAAGTGAATATGCATTCACTATATTGCACATAAAACTATGAATATATGTTGATGAGTTATAATTTCTAAATGTCATTTGTACTCATCAAATAAATCCTTAGGCTCTGCTGATTCAAATGACAGAATAAGGCAAAAATAGCTCTGTGATGGTTATAAATGATAGAAACAGATCCACAATTATTGGTCACTAAAATCTCAATCCTCTTGAAGACAGGTGACTTTGACAATTTAATACAACTTTTTAGGCTGATAACATTTTGTTTTTTGTCTACCCTCCATGAAAATAAAGATGGGTACCACAAGAACAAACAAGCAGAGAGTCAGCTTGTTTGTCAGAGCCTCTGGCTCTCCAGCAGATAATGCAGTCAACAACAAAGATGTCAATGTTTTGACCTGGAGCAAAAGACAATGTTCATCTGCATGTGTTAGCTTGAAGCACAACCTGGCGATCTGGAAGATCTTCCCCATGAAAGCTGTCCTAAGATGGCTCCACATAGCATGGAGACTCTGGAAAAAATTCCTTTGGGCTAACTAGTGTTTTAAGCTGTTGACAGCATTTTAATTTTCTCTTTCTGAAGAACTTCTGAAGAGGCCCCGTGGAGAAAGGAAGTGAGTCAAGAGGAAATTAAAAGTGAAGATCTTGTTTTCTCACAACTAGGATAAATCTGTTAATTAAGCCAACCCAGAAAAATGTAAGCAATTTTTAATTTACAATCTGGTGAAAGCTTGCTATCAAATAAATTGATTAGTAGTAATCATAATCAAAATCTCTGGATTAGTAGTTAATTTGTGGAATCAATTAATAGGAACATTTATCAAATATTTTTTGCCCTGTGTTTCTGCAGATAACAGATTCATTGCCCTGTGTTTCTGAAGATAAGAAACCCTGGATTGTGGGATATGCAATGATTCCTAGGGATATGGCTCTGATGTGAGTTTGTTTTTTCTTGGTTTCTTGTTTCAAAAATGTACTCTTGAATATTGTGGTTTAATTTTTCCTTTTTATAAGCATAATATTAATGGATGATGTGTAAAATTATTTATCAGGTAGAATTTTTTAGTATTAATTTATTAAAGTGGTCTGTCCAACTGTTTGTCCTGGATATTTATAACTAATTCACTTAAGGCTGGATAAGTATTTTTCCAAATTAATAAAATTAGCAGTGGCTCAAGGCTCAATTATCTGCCGTTAAACCTCAAATGAACTACATCTCTCTAATTTATAATTTAATGTTTGCTTGAAGGGTTTTTTTCCCCCGAATATAAAAGTTTCATATAAATGCTTAAACCATGTAATATACTACCCTAATTTATAAGACTTTTTAAATAAATATTGGGTGTGTTACTGAAGGACTGCTTTTCAAAGGAAGTTCCTTAAGGCAAAATTTTAAAGTATTTTTAAAATACATTTTGTAAATCAGTCATTTCCTTAAATTAGATTTATCATCCAAACTAACCTTACATCATTGATTTGATTATACATTAAGAGAGAAGATAGAGCCCTATTACTTGATCTATGAGAAAAATATAACCAAATAAATAATTATTTAACTTTTATTTTTAAACTTCAGAGTAAATTTGTTTATGCTCTCTTTTCTAAAAAGAAAACATATCACGTTAGCATATCTTCTCTTATTCAGTTCTTTTCTTCAAAGATAATTTGCAGCAGTGCCTGGTTAAAGGGTCAGTTATATATGATTATACTTGGGCCAAAACTTTTTAAAAAATTATACTTCATGTGTTATAAAGCAACATAAGGAATATGATATTTCTGTTTAATGCCAAACTTTACTTTCATTTGGAATATAATTTTACATTATCATGTCTGAAAATTCTTATCACAGTTTTAGCTTTCTTTATTGTGTACTAAAAATACTCCACAGTATTGCAAAAATGCAATTGGTTATTAAGCCAGAAGAGAAGAGTCTTCAAAAAACAAAATGACCCTTTAGTCATCATCAATTCATTCTGCCTAAATAGTCTTTGGTCTCATATTAAAACATAGTGATGGCTCAAAATGACCAATCAGAGAGTTACCACTGAAAGGGAAAAGAAGGACTTGATCATCTAAAGTCATGTTCTGCTAATTTTAAGGGAAATGTATATTAACAGAGACCTCTATATCATATTCCATATGTCATATACATTACATGAAATTAACTTACATGAAAATTTTTATTAAAAATTGGGCATTGATTTTTAACTCCCAGGCAAGCTAGAGTAACAGAGACTGACTTTACACTCCTACTTGAAACAACTGAAAAAATAGACAAAATACATAAAAGAAGAGTATAGTTTTTAAGTCTATGGACATCAGGGAATTAAGGATAGTGATCCCTGAGAGACAGGAAGCAAATGAGGTAAGCTCTATGATTGCCTACTTTCCTGTCTAAAGAAAGTTTCCAGCTGGGGCAAAGATAGGGGACCCAGGAAGAGATTAGAGTTGAGGAACTGAAGCTGAGGGTCCTGAGAAGCCAAAAAGTCTAGAGTTCACAGTGTAGAGTACCAAAGAGTGAGCTATATAGATAGAGGATTCTGAGAATCTGCAGAGTAGCCCCCTGGAGTCTTAATCTGAGTATTTATATACATTTGGGGAAAATATTGCCCAAAGAAAGAACCACTCAAAATCATTAAAGAGAAAAATTTCCAGAACTCACACAGAGCCAGAAATAATACCAGTTCCTACCAGTCAGATTGGAAAGACTTACAGGGCATTGTGTAGAGTACTCAGAGGGGTAGTGCCTTAAGTATAAGGAAAATTAGTCATTAACTGCATGTTGCTCTTATCTCACAATGCCTAAAAACAAGACCTGAAAAGATCAAACTGTTTCCAAGTAACTTAACTGCATGCTAGAATGAAGCCTAAGGATATTTATTAGAGTAAAAAAAAAAAAAATCCAGCAGCCAATACTTTCATATTGTCCAGGATTCAGAAATTACCCAGAATGTAAATAAGAAAATGTAACCCATAGTGAGAAGAATAATCAGTTAATTGAAACAGACCCAGAAATGACACAAATGATGGAATTAGTAGACATGGCTGTACAAAGAGTTATTATAAGTGTATACTAAATCTTTAAGAAGCTAGAGGAAGGATTAACACATGAAATAGAGAAAAGAAAGATACAAAAAAGGACCCAAATCCAACTTCCAGTGATGAAAGCTACAATATCTGAGAGAAAAAAATTATTTAGATGTGTTGACAGTATATAATATACTGCAGAAAAAAAAAAAGAACAAAGATTAGTGACCCTCAACACATATGAAAAGATACTATCCAAAATAAAACAGAGAAAAAAAAGAATGACCAAAAAAAAAAAAAAAAAAAAGGTGAACAGAGGAACCATGTGACAATATCAGGCAATCTAATGTACATGTAATTGGAGTCGGGTGAGGCAAAAAGCGTGGGATGATGAAAAATAAAAAAAAAATGAAGAAATTATGGCAGATTTTCCCCCCAAATTTGATAAAAACTGTAAAGCCACAGATGAAGACACTAAACAAAACCAATGAAAAGAAACAAGAAGGAAACTACACTAAGGTATATGACAAGCAAAATGTTTAAAACCAGAGGAAGAAAAATAATATCTTAATAGAAGTTCAAGAAAAAAGGATATATACAGAGAATACAGATAAGGGTGACAGCAGTGTTTTGGCAGGAAAAAGTGCTAGATAGAAGATATTAAAACAACATCTTTAAATAATGGAAAGAAATCTGTCAATTTATAATTTTATAACATGAGGAAATATTTTTCAAAAATGAAGATGAAATAAATACTTTTCACACATACAAATGCTGAAGAAATTCAACACTATCAAACTTGCACTATAAAAAAAAAGTTAATGGAAGAGCTTTAGGTGGAAAAAAATGATACCATAACAATGACATAAACAATAATTATCGGATTAGATGAGAAAGCAAGACCCAACTATATGTTGCATATAAGAAAGCCAGATTAAATAGAGAAACAAATAGATTAGTGTAAAATCAGAAGTTGTGAAGGACATGAGATGTTACTACTTACAAGATTATATATTAGATGGATGGATGGATGATAGATAAATAGATAGATAGATAGATGATAGATAAATAGATGGATATAGCTAAACAGACAGACAGACAGAAAGATAGATAGATACTAGCAGAAACTGTAGGTATCTGAGTCTGAGACTAGAGCTTTATCAAGTTGATCCCTCATTCCTAGTACTAGGCAGGTGACATGGTGAGAGCCAGATGAATAATCTTACTTGAATGGTGGGATCAAAGTACAGGAAGTAGACAATGCAAATGTTAATCTGGGAGTTTATATAAGAGAAGAGTAATTGTTTCCCAGTCCCCTCCTTATAAAAGAAAAGAAGGCTTTGCTCCCTAATGTAAACAAAAATTCTCTTCTGGAAGAGAAAGGGGAAGATCCTGGGTTCTTACACTTTGTAATGTAGATAAATGTCTCTAAATCATCCTCTAAGCTTACAACCCAGAGTTTTATTCCCCTTTGAAATATAAACACATAAGGAGACATGTCCCTACATCCCTATGGAATTTACTTTCAAAATTTGTCCCTTAACCCAGTACTCTGGAATGTAAGCATTTGGCTACAGGGGAGGTAAGGGAAAGTGTGTGTGCATGTGTGTCTGTGTGTTTTGGGGGTGGGTGGGTTTCTTGATTTTTTAATCTTCCAAAAAGAAGTAAATGCCTCTATCATGAAGAAAGCAAATGGCTGCAGGTTTGATATAAATGCCCTGTGAAGACCAAACATTACTGGGAAAATGAAAGAAAACATGCTTTGTTATAGTATATCAATTTCCATAGCTCAGAACGTCAGAATTTTCTAGGAACACTGAGAAATACAAGGAAATTTTGATTTTTCCTCGGCTAAAAGTAAAATAATGGAAAAGGATATACAAAGTTAACACTAATCAGTGATCCAAAGATAGCTAGAATGGCTATTTTAGTATTATACAAAATAATTTCAGAGCAAAGAATATTATCAAGAATACAGAGTCATTTCATAATGACAAAGGGATTGTTTTGTCTAGAGGACATAATCATCTTAAACATTTAAACACATAATAGAATATATTAAAAATGCACAAAGCAAAAACTGATAGAACCACAGGGACACATAGATGAACTTACAATTACAGTAAAAGATTTCAACATTATCTCTCAATAACTGATTAAAAAAAAAAACAGAAACTCAATAAGAATATAAAAGACTTGAACCACACTTTTCATGAACCTGACTTAATTGACCTTTATATATACTTCTCCCTAAAACAGAAATGCATTCTTTTAGCCTCCTGGGAAAGACTCAATAATTCCAAAGGATTCAAATCATACAAAATAATTCTTTAAGCAAAATGTAACTAGTAGTAAAATCAGTAACTGAAAGATCTCTGGAAATACTCAAATATTTAGAGACAACACAATTCTAAATAGACATGTGTCAAAAAGACATTTAAATTAATATTAAAAAGTATTCTTACTGAATGAAAATGTAAACAATGTAGCAAAAATTTCAAGATTCAGCTGTAGCAGTATCTAGAGGGAAACTCATAGCACTAAATGCCTGTATTAGTGGACCAATTCCTTAAAAGAGGCAAGCCAGCAAAGTTCACTCAAGAAGAAATAGATATCTTAATAACTCTAAATTAATTAAAATTGAACTTGCAGTTAAAAACTTTCCCCAAAAGAAAAATCAAGGCCCAGATAGCCTGACTGAGGAATTTACTTCTATTGTTGAAGGTGAATTGTCTGTGCTCCTAGCAGGGACAAAATCTCTGTTGCTGCACTAGATCCCATCTTTTTAATATATCAAGGATATCTTTCCACCAAGATTCCTCTATTTAACCTACACCATAAGTTCTCCTATTTTACTAGATCATCCTTAAAAGCACACAGACATATTTTAAATTAAAATCTTTACATCTTTTTCTCCTGACTGCCTAACTGCTTTCCTTCTTTTCACAGAAAACCTTCTTAAAAATATTGATTTACCAGTGCTGACCAACAGAACTTTATGCAATAATGGCAGTTAAGGAGTTAGATACCATTTCATTTCTACAGATTGAACATAGAAAAAAATAGTCTATTAATATCAAGTGTTGGTGACACTGTGTTATAACCTGAGTATTTTTAACATGTTGGTAGCTATGTAAATCCATACAATGCTTTGGAGAAAGAGAAAATATTTAGAAGATGTTGTGCTATTTTCCTTGGCCTTACCATTATAGTATAAGTAAGACTGGCTTTTAGCTGCAAGTCATCTGCATATTTTTAACCTGAGAGTATTTTCTCTGCTCACACTCACCCCAGGCATGCATGCAGGGCAGGCCAGAAGTCCTAGAGAATTAATGGCTCTAGGAACAGCCCTCAATCAATAACAGGTGAGTTAATGTATAAATACTCTAGTTCCCTCACACTTAAGGTTGAATATCTCTGAGTTTCAACCACATTCTACACTGGTTATCATAGTTTCTTAGTAAAATTAAGTGCCAGTTGCCCACAATGGTAACTTGCTTGAAAATTCATGCTTTATTCGCTGTCTTCCCTTCCTTATCTCACTTCCTTCTGGGATCACCTCCCAGATAAGTTACTCATAATTGACTCCTCATCTCAGGGTCTGCTTCTCAGGAACACAAGTTATGACAGACTTTTTCAAGTAAATTTGAAGATGTGCATATTGATGAAATAGCAATTCCACCCCTAGGTATTTATCTTAGAAGATCTATTGCATATGTGCACCAGGAGACATCTACAAAAGTGTTAATAGTACTCCCTTTTGTATTAGCAAATAACTGGAAACAGGAGAAAGGATAATAAATTAGTAACTTCATACAATGGAAAACTCCGCAACAGTAAAAATGAATGGATTTTAACTTTAAGTACCATCATGCAAAAATCTCAGAACAAATGTTTATGGAAAAAAAAAAAGTATGTTGAAGAATGCCTAATGATTTGCATTTTATAAAGTTAAAAGTCTGTAAAATGAAAAAAGTGTTCAGGGGCACTAATATACATGATAGTATTCTAAGGAATTGCAAAATTTAATGCAAAATTTAGGATAATGGGTACCTCTGAAGAAGAAAGGAAGTGGATTGGAATAGTGCATAAAAGGTCTTTGAAGATGATTATAACAGTATTTCAAATTAAACTGTGTGGTAAGTGTATCTCTGTTCATTATTCTTTATAAATTACACAAATTTTATAAATGACATTTTGTATCTACTTAGTATTGAGATTAGGAAATTTTAAAAAATGAAACTTTATGATGAGAAAGGTAGTTTCCATACAGAAAATCAGTTACACACCTACTTAAAAGTTAAATATGTATTTGGTTTTACATTATGCAGGATCAATGAAAAAATCCAGCTTTCTATGAACATTGGTAAATGTTCTGACATTAGTTCTACTTTATAGGAAGATTGGAAAATTGCTGATTTACTAATTAGTGAAGGGTAATTGCATCTGAATTTGGGATTGATATCTGGAATTATTTATATTTTTACCAACAGCATGATCAAATTGAGTCATGTCTTCTCAAATGGAAAATACTATCCAGAAACACATTGGGTTGGCCAAAAGGTTCATTAAGGTTTTTCCATAAGATGTTATGGAAAAGCCCAAATGAACTTTTTGCCAACCAAATACTTTGATTGAATAGTATACAACATATAAATGTGCTGAAAGACTACAGAATATATCAAGTATGCAAGAGAGTTAAGTAAATCAACCCTGGCCAAGAAGGACTTCATGGATTAAAAAAAAGAGAATCATAGTGCCATGTAGTGCCAGGTGATTATGGGTAAACATAAATTTTCTTCATTTAAAGGACTGTTTTTTGCTAAACCACCTGAAACATTTCAGTAAATGTAAACACATAATGTTAAATGCTCATAGAGTCCCTAGTGACACAGCACAAACTGCTATGCTATTTTTTCCCTAGTGCTGTGAAAAAGAGATTGTATTTTTTTCTACTTCTTAAGATTGCCCTTTCTACACTTTACATATTTTGCTGATTATCAAGTCTTCTTCATCTATAAAATAAGAAAAATATTGCCTTTACTGCTAAACATATGGTTGTATTGAGCCTTAAATAAGATAATAGATGTTAAAATGTTTTATATACAGTAAAACACTCTACATACAATCAAGGTATTTTGGAGAGTATTTTACTGACTTTTGTTGAGAGTGATGTGAAGGGACATTTGTCTTCTCTGTTTAATTCTCTACTAATGGAGAAATTAATATAAAATTTAGATATTTCACCTTACAAACAAAAAGTCTCTTTTTTAAATATTAATCTGACACTTCTAAGCTCAACACCTCAAATATAGAATATAGTGAATATTTGTTGATGGATGCTACTATTGATATTTTGGTCATATAGCTTTCACTCCCACTTTCTTACATCACATCTCTTTTCTAATTTTATTTTCTGGGAGTCTGGTAGCTCCATAGTTGAGATGTCTTCCCATCTGGAGACCAGGGGTAAGCACACGACATAAACTAACAAAACAGACACAATTTTTCTAGTACTCCCTTTATGGAGCTAAGTAAAACAAAATTAGAAAAGTTGATTTGGAAAATTAACAGTTGCCTAAATTCCTCAAGACACCTGTGTTTCTAACTGTCAAGTCTTCCCCAGTTGGCACCATAGTCTTTTTTTCCATCCCTTGAAGTCTCAACCCAATAACTTAAGTTTTAAAAGAGTAGGTTTTTTTTTTTGTTTGTTTTTGTTTTTATGTGAACATGTCAAAGATTACTTTAGCTGGGAATTTTATTTTTCTTTTTTAATTTATTTTTTTTCTTTCAGCTTTATTGAGATATTATTGATATATAATACAGTGTGTTTAAAGTATACAATGTGATGGTTTTATATATGTATTGCAAAATGATTACCATAATATTTCTGTCACCTCACATAATTGTAATTTGTGTGTGTGTGTGCGTGCATGTATGTGAGAACATTTAAGATTTACTTTCAAATATTTAATACAGTATTAACTATAGTCACCATGCTGTACATTGGATCCTCAGAACTTATTCATCTTATAACTGGAAATGTGTACACTTTGACCAATATCTTCCCATTTCCCCCACCACCATTCTACTCTATATTTCTATGAATTTGGCTTCTTTAGATTCCACATATAAGTGAACTCATATTGTATTTGTCTTTCTCTGTCTAATTTATTTCACCTAGCATAATGCCCTCAAGATCCATCCATGTTGTTGCAAACAGTATGATTACCTTCTTTCTTGTGGCTGGTTAATATTCCATTCTACAGGTATACCACCTCTTCTTTATACATTCATCCATGTATGGACACTTGTTTCCACATCATGGCTATTATGAATTATGCTACAATGAACATGGGAGTGCAGATATCACTTCAGGACCCTGATTTCATTTCTTTTGGATATATAATCAGAAGTGGGATTGTTGGATCATATGGTGGTTTTTTCATTTATTTATTTTTTTATGGTAGTTATTTTTAATTTTTTGAGGAAACTCCATACTGCTTTACATAGTGGCTGAATAATTTACATCCCCACTAGCAATGCACAAGAGTTCCCTTTTCCCCACATCCTCATCAACACTTGTCTCTTGACTTTTTGATGACAGCCATTCTAATAGGTGTGCGGTGGTCTCATTGCAGTTTTGATTTGCATTTCCCTGATGATTAGTGATGTTGATTATCTTTTCATGCACCTGTTGGCCATTGTATGCCCTCTTTGGGAAAAAAAAAGGCTATTCAAGTCTTCTGCCCATTCTTTAATTAGATTGTTTGATTTTTTGGTATTGAATTGTATGAGTTCCTTGTACATTTTGGATAATACCCCTTATCAGATACGTGGTTTGCAAATATTTTCCCCCATCCCTTAGGTTGCCATTTCATGCTGTTGATTGTTCCTTTTGCTGTGTAGAAGCTTCTTATTAATGTAGTTCCACTTATTTATTTTTGGTTTTGTGACTTGTGCATTTGGTGTCATATCTAAAAATATATTTGGGTGCTCCAATGTTTAGGTGTATATGTACTTATGATTTTTGTGTTCTCATGATAAATTGACTCCTTTATCATGACTCCTTTATCCTTTATCATCATTTATATAATGGCTTTCTTTATCTCTTGTTACAGCTTTTGAGTTAAAGCCTATTTTGTCTGCTATAAGTATAGTTAACCTGCTCTCTTTTGGTTCCACTTGCATGGAATATCTATTTCCATCCCTTCACTTTGAGACTCTGTGTGTCCTTGAAGCTGAAGTGAACCTCCTGTAGGGAACATATAGTTGGATCTTGTTTTTTTATCTATTCAGCCATTCTATATCATTTGATTGGAGAATTTAACCATTTACATTTAGAGTAATTATTGATAGGTAAGGGCTTACTAATGCCATCTTATTGCTTTCTGGCTGTTTTGTAGTTCTGTTTTTATTTTTCCCTTCCTCTCTTGCTGCCCTCCTTTGTGAATTGATGATTTTTCATAGTGGTATTATTTGATTCTCTTCTCTTTATCTTCTGTATAACTACTGTAAGTTTTTGCTTTGTGGTTACCATGTGTTGGGGGAGATCATTGAGAAGATAATGACTGCCTGTTGACCGGAGAGCTGGACCCAGGCAGTTGGAGGCTCCCACTCTCTTCCCTGTCCTTGAAATGTGCATTTCCCTTGCCTCTCCCATTCCCAGAAGCTGCCCCAAGGATATGCTGCTGAGACCACCTGGATGGTATACATGACTGAACCCAGTAAACTCTTCTATATAAACGTTTAAGATTTTCTGGGCAGGTGCAAAAACATACTAATCTTGAGGCTGCCCAAGAAAAGCCTCATAAGTAACTTCCCTTGCTTATTAAACCTGCTTATTAAACCTCCACCTATCAATCTGGAGTAGTCTGCCTCTTTCTTTTGTCTCTCCTGTCCTCCATTAGTGTGGAAGCTGGTTTCAGATTACACCCTGGAAGTTCCCAAGGACATGAGGTGAAAAGAGTAGTTTTAAGAGATTAACATAACAATAACGATAAATTGGAGCAAGGAAAAGAGTAGATTTTCTAAAAGCGATGAAAACAAACCAAAACCTATTTGGAGACATAGAAAAGCAACTAAACCATTTGGGCCAATAATTGCTTTGAATGCTGCAGTGTCCTCACTTTTGGTGTTCCATTTGAAAGTCACAGAGACTTGGGGTTTTAATACAGTATAAACACACTTTTCAAGTGTTTTCCACATAATTTTCTTCTCTAGGGAAATTTATTTAAACATTCATTTTCACACAGAATATTTAAGAAACATTAAATTGTACACTGACATGACTAATAAGCCACTGACTACTCATACAAATCTATTGCTTGGGCAGTCAGGATATCAGGTAGTATAAAACTGCTTTATGGGAGATTTATCTTACTAAAGATGAAAGTTTATGCAGTATTTCTAAATTTTTTTATGAAAAATGAATTTATGTGTCACCATTTCCAGCTCTTACAACCAAAGTGCAATCAAAATGACCCAGAAATGCCCAGAAAATGTTTATTAAAATTGATTTTTCTGTCATTTCATTGCCAGTGAAAACTGTATGAAATACATATATTTCATTTAGAGGGTCAGTTTTCTTCTCTTAGAATGTCTTTAATAATAAGTTTTTTAATAAGAGAATGTCTCTAAAATGGGACAGGGCAAAGGAATTCTAATTTTTCATGGAAATCAGGCAAAAACCTTTTGTACAGATGGAGAGAAATGTTTAGACTTTCAGCTTGTGAGTTCTGATCTTTCAAGAGATGTGGACTATATTCCAATGCCCAATAATTGCCTTATTTCTCTTGATTTTAAAGATAGTCAAAAGTGTAGATAGTCATAAATTAACTAATAGCTAGATGGAAAACTATGGTAGAAGAAAAGAGAAAGACTAAATGACATTCCCCTTATTATCATATGGGAGCTTAAATGTCACAGAGAAGGAAGGACAAGAGGGAAAATGAGAAAGGAGATTAACTCTCAATCCACATAAATTAATAATAATAATTTTGTATTTTTAAAACCTTGTGTACTCAGAGAAAGAGGGGCTTTACATTTCCACAATCAGAAAAGTAGGGATATCATAAAATTACTGATTGCAAAATAAACTCAGCAATTTATGTTTATACAATGTGTGAGTTCTTAGAAGTTATCCTAATTAGAGATTTAGCTTCCTTCTGATTTCCACTGTTATTTACGTACCTCAAACCAGACACAAACATTACATAGTAGCTATACTGGAAAATGTTTTGCTAGATTAAAAGAAAAATGCATATAAAATTAGTCTCATTACTGGATTCAGCTATTTCTATATTGCATATAAATTGGTTCTCTTTAAACACAGAGGAACTGCCTCCAAAATGGTCTATAGGTGAGGGGTATAATCTATTATGGCAGGAAGCTGAGAGGGCACATAAGAATAGGAGATGTTCATTTAACAAGAGAATTTGACTTGTCTGATGATGGGTTTAAAGAAAACAAACTGCTTGAAGCATTTATCCCCAGAATTATAAAAGAGTAAATTCCAACTGATCTATTATGAAATTCAGTTACCGAATGTAATGCCAGAATCCTTGGGGTTTTTTTGTTTGTTTGTTTGTTTTTACTTACAAACATGATAGTATTTCTCTATTGTATTTGCTCCAGGACAGCCTGTTTCCAAACTGAAAATGGTGACATGATGCTATAGTGCACAAGCATCTTCAGCTTCATTCCACCAGCTGCTTGTTTAGAGTTTTATCCCCTGGTAGTTTGCTTTGGCAAAAAGCCTTCAAGATTGTGTCAGCCACAGAGCACAATAGGAAAGACCAACATGGTGGTTTACAGAATTAACAAGAGCAGCTATCTTCCTTGACAGATTGCTCTGTTTAACGATAGCTGTTGGGGATTGAGTCAGCTGCTTGAAAAACAGGAAAAAATCAGAAGGTCATTAAAGCACTCTGTTAATTTTCTGTCATGAGTAGCTGTATATCCATGATCTGCATATGCAGTATGGCAGAACACTTTCCAAATTACTGGCCTTACAACCCCTACGGTATTTTTTTTTAATCCCTGTGGTAACTTAAGGGATAAGAAAACTGTAGTGATTTTGGATACACATTTATAGTAGTTAAAATTTACCAGGTGGAAAATATTTTTGTTCCAAAATTGATCTGAAAATATTTTTTAAAGAAAAAAAAGAATATCAATTCAATGCATCACCTTCTTCTGCCAAAACTATTACTTGTTCCAACATGTAACAAATAAAAGGCACATTATAGTCATTCCTTGGCCCATATTTTTCCTTGGAAGAACAGATACCTTTAAAGATATTAAAAGAAAAACAAAACTTCTACTCTCTGTCTTTCAGGTGGGACAAAAAAAAATTAATAATAAAAGCATCCATTCCACGTCAGGAAAAATACTGGAGCTGAAATGATATTACTTGGTAGCCATGCAGACTCCTAGAGAATGGCACGAAAGGGCAACCAGTTTATGTAATCTTTTAAGAACATCCTGCAGTGTCATCTCAGCAGCCTCAGAATGCTTTAAGTACTTCTAAGTTCTGCATACCAATATATGAAAGGCACTGACAATTAAGGACTAACACACGTTCTAAAAGTTCTCAGCTCTTGAAATACCTGCAATACGCTATTCTTAGTATCTTAACACCAGCAAAGATCACTTCAATACAGGTTGCCTTTGGAATCTAGAGTTCTCTTCACAGTTGCTGAGATTGAATAATAAGCTTTACCAGAATTGAGAATTGAGTAGGGACGTATATATCAATTTAAGGGAACTTTCTAATCTATGTGTCTGCCTATAGATAAGAAAACACAATCACTATCATTAAACACTATGCTCCCAAGAATGCGAAAGCACTTAAATAATAACTTGATAGGAGATAAAGAGAAAATTAAGAACAATAGCACTGTGATGATCTCATTATATCTAGAAGAAATGGAAGAACTAAAAAATGATCTAAGTTCCTAGAATTTAATCTGCGAATTAAGCAATACAACATTCTCTAATAAATAAAATCATACCCATTATGGTTAAGGCTTCTTAAGTATATGTTTCTTTCTTTTTTTAATTAGTTATCTATTTTATACATATTAGTGTATATATGTCAATCCTAATCTCCCAATTCATCCCAACACCACCACCTCCCACTTGGTGTCCATCTGTTTGTTCCCTATATCTGTGTCTCTATTTCTGCCTTGCAAACTGGTTCCTCTGTACCATTTTCCTAGGTTCCACATATATGCATTAATATATGATATTTGTTTTCCTCTTTCTGAGTTACTTCACTCTGTATGACAATATCTAGGTCCATCCACGTCTCTACAAATGACCCAATTTCGTTCCTTTATATGGCTGAGTAATATTCCACATCTTCTTTATCAATTCATCTGTTGATGGATATTTAGGTTGCTTCCATGACCTGGCTATTATAAATAGTGCTGCAATGAACACTGGGGTGCATGTGTCTTTTTGAATATGGTTTTCTCTGGGTATATGCCAGTAGTGGGATTGCTGAGTCATATGGTAGTACTATTTTTAGTATTTTAAGGAATCTCCATACTGTTCTCCATAGTGGCTGTATCAACTTACATTCCCACCAACTGTGCAAGAGGACTCCCTTTTCTCCACACCCTCTCCAGCATTTGTTGTTTGTAGATTTTCTGATGATGCCCATTCTAACCAGTGTGAGGTGATACCTCATTGTAGTTTCGATTTGCATTTCTCTAATAATTAGTGATGTTAGGCAGCTTTTCACGTGCCTCTTAGTCATCTGTGTGTCTTCTTTGGAGAAATGTCTATTTAGGTCTTCTGCCCATTTTTTGATTGGGTTGTTTGTTTTTTTTTAATATTGAGCTGCATGAGCTGTTTATATATGTTGGAGATTAATCCTTTGTTCATTGATTCATTTGCAAATATTTTCTCCCAATCTGAGGATTGTCTTTTCATCTTGATTATAGCTTCCTTTGCTGTGAAAAAGCTTTTAAGTTTCATTAAGTCCCATTTGTTTATTTTTGTTTTTATTTCCATTACTCTAGTAGGTGGGTCAAAAAAGATCTTGCTGTGATTTATGTCAAAGAGTGTTCTGCCTATGTTTTCCTCTAAGAGTTTTATAGTTTCAGGTCTTACATTTAGATCTTTAATCCATTTTGTGTTTATTTTTTGTGTATGGTGTTAGGGAGTGTTCTAATTTCATTCTTTTACATGTAGCTGCCCAGTTTTCCCAGCACTATTTATTGAAGAGACTGTCTTTTCTCCATTGTATACCCTTGTCTCCTTTGTCATAGATTAGTTGACCATAGGTGCGTGGGTTTATCTCTGGGTTTCTATCCTGTTCCATTGATCTATATTACTGTTTTTGTGCCAGTACCATACTGTCTTGATTACTGTAGCTTTGTATTATAGTCTGAAGTCAGGTAGTCTGATTCCTCCAGCTCCATGTTTTTTCCCTCAGGATTGCTTTGGTTATGTGGGGTCCTTTGTGTCTCATTACAAACTTTAAGATTTTTTGTTCTAGTTCTGTTAAAAATGCCATTGATAATTTGATAGGGATTGCATTGAATCGTAGATTGCTTTAGGTAGTATATCATTTTGACAATATTGATTCTTCCAATCCAAGAACATGGTATATCTCTCCATCTGTTTGTGTCATCTTTGATTTCTTTCATCAGTGTCTTATAGTTTTCTGAGTACAGGTCTTTGACTTCCTTAGGTAGGTTTATTCCTAGGCATTTTATTCTTTTTTTGCAATGATGAATAGTTTTGTTTCCTTAATTTCTCTTTCTTATCTTTCATTGTTAGTGTATAGGAATGCAAGAGACTTCTGTTTATTAATTTTGTATCCTGCAACTTTACCAAATTCATTGATTAGCTCTATGAGTCTTCTGGTGGCATCTTTAGGATTTTCTATGTATAGTATCAAGTCATCTGCAAACAATGACAGTTTTACTTCTTCTTTTCCAATTTGTATTCCTTTTATTTCTTTTTCTTCTCTGATTGCCACGGCTAGGACTTCCAAAACTATGTTGAACAATAGTGGTGAGAGTGGACATCCTTGTCTTGTTCCTGATCTTAGAGGAAATGGTTTCAGTTTTTCACTATTGAGAATGATGTTGGCTGTGGGTTTGTTGTATATGATCTTTATTATGTTGAGGTAGGTTCCCTCTATGCCCACTTTCTAGAGAGTTTTTATCATAAATCAGTGTTGAATTTTGTCAAAAGTTTTTCTGCATCTACTGAGATGATCATATGGTTTTTATTCTTTAATTTGTTAATATGGTGTATCACATTGATTGATTTGGGTATATTGAAGAATTCTTGCTTCCCTGGGGTAAATCCAACTTGGTCATGGTGCATGAGGCTTTTAGTGTGTTGCTGGATTCTGTTTACTAGTGTTTTGTTGAGGATTTTTTCATCTATATTAATCAGTGATATTGGCCTGTAATTTTCTTCTTTTGTAGTATCTTTGTTCATCAGTGATATTGGACGGTAGTTTTCTTTCTTTGTGACATCCTTGTCTGGTTTTGGTATCAGGGTGATGGTGGCCTCGTAGAACAAGTTTGGGAGTGTTCCTTCCTCTGCAATTCTTTTCAAGAGTTTGAGAAGGTTGGGTGTTAACTCTTCTCTAATGTTTGATAGAATTCACCTGTGAAGCCATCTGGTCCTGGACTTTTGCATGTTGGAAGATTTTTAATCACAGTTTCAATTTCATTCATTGTGATTGGTCTGTTCATATTTTCTATTTCTTCCTGGTTCAGTCTTGGACTGTTATACCTTTCTAAGAATTTGTTCATTTCTTCCAGGTTGTACATTTTTTGGCATAGAGTTGCTTGTAGTAGTCTCTTATGATGCTTTGTATTTCTGCGATGTCTGTTGTAGCTTACCCTTTTTCATTTCTAATTTTATTGATTTGATTCCTCTCCCTCTTTTTCTTGATTGGTCTGGCTAAAGTTTTATCAATTTTAGTTACCTTCTGAAAGAACCAGCTCTTAGTTATATTGATCTTTGCTATTGTTTTCTTTGTTTCTATTTCATTTATTTTGCTCTGATCTTTATGATTTCTTTTCTTCTACTAACTTTGGGTTTTGTTTGTTCTTCTCCTCTAGTTCCTTTAGGTGTAAAGTTAGATGGTTTATTTGAGATTTTTTTTGTTTCCTGAGGTAGGATTGTATTGCTATAAACTTCCCTCTTAGAACTGCTTTTGCTGCATCCCATAGGTTTTGGATCATCATGTTTTTGTTGTCATTTGTCTCTAGGTATATTTTGATTTCCTTTTTGATTTCTTCAGTGATCTCTTGGCTATGGAGTAACGTATTGTTTTGCCTCCATGTGTTTGTGTTTTTTACATTTTTTCCCCTGTAATTGATTTCTAATCTCATAGCATTGTGGTCAGAAAAGATGCTTGATATGATTTCAATTTTTTTAAAATTTATCAAAGCTTGATTTGTGACCCAAGATATGATCTATCCTGGAGAATGTTCCATGTGCAGTTGAGAAGAAAGTGTAATCTGCTGTTTTGGATGGAATGTCCTATAAATATCAATTAAATCTATCTGGTCTATTGTGTCATTTAAAGCTTGTGTTTCTTTATCAATTTTCTATTTGGATGATCTGTCCATTGGTGAAAGAGAGGTTTTAAAGTCCCCCACTATTATTCTGTTACTGTCGATCTCTTCTTTTATAGCTGTTAGGATTTGCCTTATGTAATGAGGTGCTCCTAGGTTGGGTGTATATATATTTATAATTGCTATATCTTCTTGTTGGATGATCCCTTGATCATTATGTAGTGTCTTTCCTTGTCTCTTGTAACATTCTTCATTTTAAAGTCTATTTTATCTGATATGAGTATTGCTACTCCAGCTTTCTTTTGATTTCCATTTGCATGGAATATCTGTTTTCCATCCCCTCACTTTCAGTCTGTATGTGTCCTTAGGTCTGAAGTGGGTCTCTTGTAGACAGAATATATATGGGTCTTGTTTTTGTATCCATTCAGCAAGCCTGTGTCTTTTGGTTGGAGCTTTTTATCCATTCACATTTAAGTTAACTATCGATATGTATGTTTCTATTACCATTTTCTTAATTGTTTTGGATTTCTTTTTGTACATCCTTTTCTTCTCCTGTGTTTCCCACTTAGAGAAGTTCCTTCAGCATTTCTTGTAGAGGTGGTTTGACGATACTAAGTTGTCTTAGATTTTGCTTGTCTATAAACTTTTAATTTCTCCATTGAATCTGAATGAGATCCTTGCTGGCTAGAGTAAACTTGATTGTAAGTTTCCCTTTCATCACTTTAAATATATTGTGTCACTCCCTTCTGGCTTGCAGAGTTTCTGCTGAGAAATCAGCTGTTAACCTTATGGGAGTTCCCTTGTATGTTATTTGTCTTTTC
This sequence comes from Aethalodelphis obliquidens, assembly GCF_003676395.1. NCBI lineage: Eukaryota > Metazoa > Chordata > Mammalia > Artiodactyla > Delphinidae > Aethalodelphis > Aethalodelphis obliquidens. Next base: position 23,020,981 of record NW_020837954.1, on the reverse strand, counting down.
TCCCTTGTTGCTTTTAATAATTTTTCTTTCTCTTTAATTTTTGTCAATTTGATCACTATGTGTCTCGGCATGTTTCTCCTTGTGTTTATCCTGCCTGGGACTCTCTGCACTTCCTGGACTTAGGTGGCTAGTTCTTTTCCCATGTTAGGGAAGTTTTCATCTATAATCTCTTCAAATATTTTCCTGGGTCCTTTCTCTCTCTCTTCTCCTTCTGGGACCCCCTATAATGTGAACGTTGGTGCATTTAATGTTGTCCCAGATGTCTATTAGGCTGCCTTAATTTATTTTCATTCTTTTTTCTTTATTCTGTCCCGTGACAATGAATTCCACCATTCTGTCTTCCAGGTCACTTATCCGTTCTTCTGTTTCAATTATTCTGCTATTGATTCCTTCTAGTGTATTTTTCATTTCAGTTATTGTATTGTCCCTCTCTGTTTGTTTGTTCTTCAATTCTTCTAGATCTTTGTTAAACATTTCTTGTATCGATCTTTGCCTCCATTCTTTTTCTGAGGTCCTGGATCATCTTCATTATCATTATTCTGAATTCTTTTTCTGAAAGTTTGCCTATCTCTACCTGCATTTAGTTGCTTTCCTGGGTTTTTATTTTGTTCCTTCATCTGATACATAGCCCTCTGCCTTTTCATTTTGTCTATCTTTCTGTGAATGTGGTTTTCATTCCACAAGCTGCAGGATTGTCATATGTTTCATTGAAACTCATTGAAACTGGACTGACCATGCATTAAAATGATCTCAAGGAAACCTACACTTTTCAAAATGGGTCTAATTTGCTATTTATATTCCATACTTAAATGATGAATTCTTCCTTATTGAAAATATCTCCAAAGTGAATTCTAATCACATTGCTTCCTTTTTTCTTTTTATACAGTCACAATGGAAATTATTTATCTTCATTAATGGGTTAATCCTCCATGAACTGAAAGTAATAAATAACCCAAACACTTTAATTCTAAACACCTAAAGAGGTGTAGATTTTGAACACAGATATTTATACATGTGTTTAGTAACTTGATGTAACTCCATGCTGTGAAGTTATTAAAAACTGAAATTTAGAATATTTTTGATGATATCCAGGGTTAAATCAATATTAGAATGAGGAAAGATGAACTCAGAGGCTCTAAAGTCTTATGGCTTTCCCCTCTCAGTAGGTTAGCAAGGAACTTGTTCAGGAACCAGAGTTACATCAGTAAAAGACAGGTTGGTACAAAATTCCCTTCTCTAACGAGTCGACTTTCTCAACTAAGAAGTTCCCAGTCTCCCAGATATCTCCTTCCCTGATGTTCCTATAAATATGCAGAATTTTATGTGGATTCATTCCTTCTTCTGGAGTCTTCTCCATGGTGTGTCCAGTTCAGTAATGCCTGGTTCAAGTATACGTCTCTATATACTTAATAGGAAATAATGTGTATTCTGCTCTTTTAGTGTTTTAAATCTCCTCCAATAAACCCTAATTCCCCTTTACAACACATGGCTCCAATTGCTCCTTTGTGTATGGCACAGAAATATTGAAAACATGCTTCTGATGTAACTCCCTAAATCATTTGACATAATAAAGTATTAAGGACATAAATTTTCTACTATATATTCTGAAATTAGCTTCATTTTCGCTGAAAATTTTCATTTATCAGAATCTTAATCCACAGAACTCACTTTATTAAGGACAGAGACATTTGTATTGCAAATAATATTTGATTTTATAGACACATATGATACTTAAAACAAGGAATGTTATTACCCTGGTAGTAAATGATCTGGTCCTTAAATTAATAGGTTAAAAACCTTTGCAAATAAGTTTCAGAATAAAAAGTAATAATCCATATGTTAATTAAAGATGAGTTGTTTTTGCCTGAGAAGCTACTATTAAGTACAACTGGCATCTCAATAGAAGCATCTATTTAAGTATATGGTTACAAATAAATATTTTACATTAATATGTTAAGAAGAGAAAACATAATTTTTAATATCTATGGCAATTTTTCATGCCTTACTAAGTGTGACTTGAACTACTTTATACAAAAGACATAAAGGGTTTAACTAATACTTGTTAAAAATATGATCCCCATTTACTCCTTCAGAGAATCTAATCTATTTATTGTATGGAATTTGATGTAAATTACAAACAGAATATATATTAGAGAATAATTTTATATATATATGGTAGAAAATAATTATTTAGGATTTTCAGACTAATCAGTCTAAAATTTTTGTGAGAAGTCAAATATATTTTGAAAGAAGGCATTTTCCCTAATCAGCATACAGAAGGATGAGAAGAAGGAAGCGATGTGGTTTAGAGATGTGTTCATTGAGTTGGCAACTGTGCAGAATCTTTAAGAAGATTAAGTGTTATATATAAGTGGGGAAAGATGTTCCATATATAAAAAGAAGTAAGGGCAAAATAACCTTAGTACCTTTTGAAAACAAATATATAATTTTAGATCATGGTATTTTGAGGAATGAGGAGTAGTCATGGTGAAAGTAATGTTGATCGTAGTGAGAATAGTGATACGTGATGTTTATGTACATAGAATACAGGGACTATGTCTCACTCATATTTGCACCTTTCCTAGGTACTGAAGTCAATGACTAGAAAAGTGTCATCATTGTTAAATAATATTTTTGAAACATGAATTTTTTAAACTGTATAACTATAAAAAAGAGTGACATGAATAGATTTAATTTTAAAGAATTTCATGTAAAGGGAAATGAAAAGGAGGATCAGAAAATATTGGATGTAAACCTAGATCAGATCTGGGCCACAGGCCCTGACAGTGGTTCCAAGTGATGGTATATATTCATTAAAAATAGTACCAACTGATTTCTATTTCCTGATTGAATGGCAGTATTCAGCAAACACACTAGAAAAGGCCAAGATAGATTTGCTTTTAAAGTGTCTGTTTAAAGGCATCAAAGATTTTTGAAGCAATGAGGAATAAAAAAGACTAAAATTCCTGGTGAGTGTGAATCACAGTTCAATAGTTTCTTTTTCCTTGGAAGCATTTCTAGTTCTGATGAGGGCAAATGGATGAGAATCTAGCTTCATCTGGAGAGAGGGTCACAGCTGGGAACGAGCAGAACCAGGGGAACATTTAATGGTCCTGTAGAGCTGGAGTGACAAAATTGGTATGATAAAATGATAGGCTTCAAACACACCATCAGTTTACACCTCAAGACATTTACCAAATTCTAAAGCTGCAGAGCACAGAAGGTCAAAGAGCTACCTCAAACCTCTGAAAATTAGAGTTTTCCAGTAGGCAAAGATTTGAGTTTAGGTCCTATGTAAGGGAGTGGCACCCTGGTGAACATACCATGATATCTCTTGAATGCCCTGATGTTCTATACCATAAGCAATGGGGAAATTTAGTGGTAGAGTAGTTCTTACCAAATTGAACCCAAGTCTTATCTCAGTTCCATACCTGATTGAATTAACCTGAAAAGCTTTCCCTCTATCAGCCTCAAAAAAATAAAAGAAGAAATACTCACTAGAGAAAAATAACATCACCAATAAATAATTATTTCTAGTATTGAATCACGCATTACTAGGCATTTCAAAAGAGAGTACCATATGGTGGAAAACCAGGAGAAAAACTGACTGAAACTACATACATGTAAGCCACATATTACAGTCATCAGACAGGATTGTGAAGAAAACAGAAGAATACAGAGGGCAAATATAGAAAAATATTAATTTCATAAGAAAATTATTTCTAAACAAAATATCAAGCACTTTATAGTACAAAATACAATACTTTATATAAAATTCAAAAACTGGATTTAAAAACAAACAGAGTGGGCTTCCCTGGTGGCGCAGTGGTTGAGAGTCCCCCTGCCGATGCAGGAGACACGGGTTTGTGCCCCGGTCTGGGAGGATCCCACATGCCGCGGAGCGGCTGGGCCCGTGAGCCATGGCCGCTGAGCCTGCGCATCCAGAGCCTGTGCTCCACAACGGGAATGGCCACAACAGTGAAAGGCCCGCGTACCGCAACAACAACAACAACAACAAAAAACAGGGTACAAGGCACTATTAATGAACTAAAAAATAGATCAATAGATCGCATATAAACCGACCCACAGAGAGGGTCAAACTGGAAAAATGTGAAAAGGATGTAAAGACATGAGTGATGTAATTTTAAAATGTTTATACATATGTTTATTGGGGGTCCCAGAAAGAGAGGAAAGAATTGGATAGAAGTAATATTTGAAAAGATAATGAACAAAGATTTTCCACAATGGATGAAATATATTAAGCATAGATTTTAAAAATCTCCGTATACTCAAGGAATGATAAGTGTGGCCCAAATAGAAAAAAAGTATAATATAAATATAATAAATACTTCAAAGAAGAGGCTAAGACTATGAGAATTGATTAAAACAAATTAAGAAACCAAAACAAAATCCAAAACACTCAACTAATATTTTACAAGGGAGCTAAGAATACTCAATAGGGAACAGATAGTCTTTATAATAAATGATGCTGGGAAAATTGGATATTCACAGACAAAAGAATGAAATTGGACCACTATCTTGCACCACTCACAAAATCTAACTTGAAATGGATTAAACACTTAAATGTAAGAACTGAAACCAAAAAACCATAAAACAAAAAAACATTGGTCTTGACAACAAATTTTTAGATTTGACACCAAATGCACAAACCACAAAGTAAAAATAAGTGGAACTACATCAAATAAAAGGCTTCTGCACAGCAAACAGAAACAATCAATAAAATGAAAAGAAAAGGCAACCTTAGGAATGGGAGAAAATATTTGCAAATCATGTACCTGATAAGGGATAATATCTAAAATATATAAGCAACTCATAAAACTCAACAGAAAAAAAAATCCAATTAAAAAATGGAGAGAGGACTTGAATAGACATTTTTCCAAAGAAAACACACAAATGGCCAACAGGTACATGAAAAGATAATCAACATCACTAATCATCAGGGAATTGCAAGTCAAAACCACAGTGAGATGTCACCTCACACCTATTAGAATGGCTATTATCAAAAAGACAAGAGGTAACAAGTGTTGGTGAGGATGCTGAGATGTTGGTCAATAGGTACAAACTTTCAGTTATAAGATGATTAAGCTCTGGGGATCTAAGATACAGCAAGGTTACTATAGTTAACAATACTGTATTATATACTTAAAGGTTGCTAAGAGGGTGGATCTTAAATGTTCTTACCACCCACCCCCCACCCCCAAAATTGTAATTATGCTGAGTGATAAATGTTAACTAACCTTTCTGTGATACTCATTTCACAATATATATGTGTATCAAATCATCATGTTATATAACCTTAAACTTATACAGTGTTATTTTTCAATTATAGTGCAATAAAGCTGGAAAAAATCCAACTGCATTTTGCTTATATATATAAAGACAAATAAAGACTAAAAGTAAAAAAGATGGAAAAACCTATACCATGCCAACAACCAACCTGAAGAAGGTGTGAGTAGCTATATAAATATCAAAGGAGATTTTTAAATCAAAAATCATTAATAGAGGTAAAGAGCCATTTCATAAGGATGAAAGTTTGGTGTAACAGGAATATGTATGTAATAATTGCACATCTGTATACAAAATAAAATGGCTTAAATATAGATAGTACAATAGAAATCATCAATTTCATAAACTTTGTGTGAGATTTAGCACATTTCTCTCAGTGATAGACTAAGTAGACAAAGCTCTTGTAAAGATTTAGGAAATTTGAACAATACAATTAATAATTTGATCTAATTTACACTGTACCTTCAAACTGCAGAATATAAAATATGCATTCTTTGCAAATACCTGAAATAAACACAAGCTGATTTGAAAATCAAACATCAACGAAAAAATTGGTTTGGGTTGATGAAGTTTTCCATTGACTTTAATCACAGGGAATGATAGTACTAAGAGATGCCCTAATGGACCTCTTATATTCTAGACATACTCTTCCTTACCTCCATTGTGAAATAGCAGTGAATTTTTTCTTGGTAATCAGGAGGAATCACCCCAGGAAGCAAATAGGAAAGACTATGTGAGGACAAGGCAAGAAGGCAGTCATCTGCAAGCCAAAGACAGAGGTCTCAGAAGAAACTAAGCTGGCTGATATCTTGAGCTTGGACTTCTAGCCTCCACAATTGTGAGAAAATAAATTTCTGCTGCTTACGCCTCTCAGGCTCTGACATTTTGTTAAGGTAGCCCCAGAAAACAAATATGGATTTTGGTATAGGCTCCATTGGAAAAAGTAAACAACATTCAAGAATTGATGAGTAATATAAGGAGAGGGATATAACCTCTAAGAATCATTAAGAAATGTCTGATTTTTTTTAAAAGGTAACAAAAATGAATAATACCTTTAGCATGCTTACCAATAGACTGGACACAGAATTAGTGAGCTTGAAATTATGTCAATAGAAACTTACAAAACAAAAATGCAAAGAGAAAAATGAATTAAAAAAAAATGCAACAGACCATCCAAGAACAATTACAAAAGCTATAACATATGGGCAATGGGAATACCAGAAGGAGAACAAAAGAGTGAATGAAGCAGAAGAAATATGTCAGTAATAATGGCTAAGGATATTTCAAAACTAATGACAGACACCAAACCTAGATCAGAGACGTCAGAGAACAATAAACAGAATAAATATCAAAAAATCTACACCTAGGAATATCATATAAAAACTGCAGAAAACTGAAGACAAAACAAAAGAATCTTGAAAGAAGCCAAATGGTTCAGGGAGACCAACAAAAACCTTACTTATAAAGAAATAAGTATGTACAAGATGTCAAAAAGACATAGGAGCCAACTGACAGAATTTTCAATGGCCCAAACTGAAACAATTTGAGCAACAAAATACATAAATAGCCAAAGTATAAAGTAAATATCCAAATCCCATACTGATAGAAATAAGTGATTAATGATATAAATAAATAAATGGGAGAGAATAGACAAATCTCTTGCACAGAAGAATCCTGAATAATTGATGTAGATATTCTTCCCTCAAGAGGGTAGATCATAACTTCCTACTCCTCATGTGTGGACTACACATAGTGACTTTCTTTAAAAGAATATAGAATGGAAAGGGGAGAAAAAAAGGAATAATTTTATACATGGGAAACCCAGCAAACACTACCTCAGCCAGGTGGTCAAGGTTAGCATCAACACTGTTGCAATAAGAAAAGCATTTTATTTCTATGGCTTTCCTCCCCAAACTCCATAACCCTAGTGTAGTCATGAAAATTTCATCAGGTAAATCCCAGTTTAAAACACCTGACCAGTACCCTTCAAAATGGTCAAGGTCATCAAAGTCAAGGAAAGTTTGAGGAAATGTCACAGACAGTAGGGAAATAATGAAACATGACCATGAAATATGATATATTCTGGACGAGATACTGGTATGAAAATATGACAGTACATAAAAACAAATAAAATATGAATAAACTATGGACTTATAGTAATGCTTTTTTAAAAAAAAATTTTTAACATCTTTAGTAATGCTTTTTTAACATAATAATTTTGAAAAAAGCTGTTGCAAGATCATTCAAGAAAAAGGAGAGAAACACAAATGACCAAAAGAGAAATTTAAAAATATTTAAAAGACATTAAGAAGATATTACTTACAATTATATGTCAATAATTTTGCCAATTTGGATGAAATCAATAAATTCTTGAAATTATCCAACTGATGAAATCCTGACACAAGAAGACATAGAAATTCTGATTCTATTGAAGAGATTGAATCAGCTATTAAAATATAACCTTCAATGAAAATTCCAGGCTCTTAAAATCCCCACATGGAAAGAAAGAAGGGCAGTCAAGGGAAATAGTTGTGTCAGGCAGATGTTAAAATGTTTCCACTGAGAAGCTTTTTATATGTTAATGAGTTATTTAAACCAATAGATGAATATATCATTAATTGCTTACTCGTGTCTTAGTTTCAAGTACAAATATTCAAAGACATTTGTTCCAAAGGAATAAACTAACAAATGTCTACTCAAATCACCACTAGTAGGTAAAATTAAGGAGCTGACAAAAAAATAGAGTAAGAAGAAAAGATAAGGCTAAATTTATTCCCTCAACCCCTAATGACACCCACAGAAGGCATCCCAGTCCAAATCTGTAGGAAAACAATTATAATGGACTAAGCTAATCACCAGCATCCTTGTTTTGTATCCAGGTCACCTCATCAGTCTTTGACAATGCCTGTCCTTAGTAAATATCTCTATACCTTGATCATGTAACTGCCCCTGGGGAGAGTAACATTACAGAACATATTTGCTTTAGCATGATCCTTCAGAAAAGAAGGGCAACAGGCAGGAAAGTTTTCTGTGAAGGAAGGCCATTTACATGTCAGGTACTAAAATTGGTAAATCCTATAAAAATGCATAGCAGATAAGGAAATAAAAAGTCCATGCTGTCAATAAACTCACAATCTGCTGAGGGAAAAGATACAACAAATTCTGTAATACAAGACCTCACATAAGGCTGCCTTAGAGTTGTTCATTACTGAGAGTTCAGAAGGACTTGTGTCTTCCTTGAATTTTTAATACAACTAAAATAGCTTTCAAAATTTTTATTGAACATAATAACATATATCAGAAGGATTTTTTTTGGTGGCCCTAATTTTTAAATACTACTAAGAAAACAGAAGAAAAAGAAAATCAGCATAACTTGAATGGATAGTAAGAGCAACCAATTGTATTTATTTTGTGACAAGCATCGTTTTAAGTACTTTATAGATATTGATTCAGTTAACTTTCATAAAATCATATTAAGTATGTTTTATTATTTATGCCCAGTTTTACAGATGAGTAAACCTGAGAAAAGTGACGTTAAGTAATATGACCAATTTCATGTAACTACTGACATGGCAAGAAGTTGAACCAGGCAGTTTGGTTCCAGATCACAAGCTCTTAACCACTTTTTTAGTCTTACATTTATGCAAAGTTAATGTACAAAATAACTCAAGGATTTTCCTTATAAGAGATCCATTTATGTCTTGGGCTAGACATTACTAACAACCTTTCTGGTTGCAAAGAATAACTGAAAGAAATGGAAAGTAATAATCTTAAAGAGACCAAGACATGCCAAGTTGAATGCATCATATTCTACGTCAAGCAGGTGGCAGGCTAAGTAATCCATTTCAGGAAAACTTTGGATACAAAATGTTTGAGAAGTGTTGATTTTAGTAGAACAGTTCTGCAGTGAGATCCTACTGAATGAAATAAAGGAAGATGAGCATGTAGGACAAGGTGGCCCTTGTCCTATGTATCCAGGCCTTCACCACAAGTTCTAGAACATTCTGTCCAGAAGTTTCATAATAAGCTCTTAAAAGAAATATTGGGGGCTTTTTGCCCCTCATCAATCGTTTTCTAAATACACATCTTTTCTGATATAATTCAAGACAACATAGGATGCTTAATAGGTGGCTATGCTAACAAATGTTCCCAGACAAAGCTTGACAGTACTGTAAGGTCAGTACATTTCTTTACACAAAATAACTCAAGACAAATTGAATGGCAAGTTCACTAGAAATGATTGTTATAGATGGAAAGACAAAAAATTGGAAAGATTTAAGTTATAAAAATAACAGCTGAAATCACCTGTTTTCTGCTTTTCTATTATGTTGGCTCATCTTTATTTTAAAGATCTTTCTAGAAGGTTCAAATACTAATCATTTTTTAAAATTCTACAAGGATGGAGGTTTGTATCACATTGTTGAATGAAATTTAGAAAAAAACGTTCTTGAACTGTTCCACCAAATTATTTGCTTCACTTTCTCCCACACTGAGTCCTTCAGGAATACCTTGTTTTTAATTCTTCTAACCATATGGTCATTAAGGTTATGGTCTTCATCAACCAGTTTCTGAATCTTTATTGTCTTGCCTTCATGCCACTCACATTGCTCTGTGACCTACAGGGACAGATACAGTGGCTTTTCCAATTGGAAATAAAACATATTTGTTTGTTGAATGTGCTCACAAAGTTAAAACTTATCTGCTTCATTCCTAAAGGAACATAATTTCCTCTGGATTTATTCTTAGATATATTTTTAATTAACCAACTTGTGATTTTGTGTTACAAAGGACATTCAAAATATATTTGCTGATTTATGTTAATCTGTTAAGGGTTTTATTTTGTTTTGTTTTTTTTAAGTCTGATTAACTAATTTGTAGAAGATTTTATGTTAAACTGTTACCAGCATTAAGAGACATTTATATTGATACACAGTGTTGATATTTTATATTCATCAGTTGCTTAAAAGAATAACACTAATAAATAAAGTCTCATCTATCTCATGGCAATTAAAATCTTTAGGTGGTGTAGATTTTAGCAGGTGAGTTTGAAATTTTGTTCACAATAAGAACACTAAAAATAAAAGAAGAAAAAAATTATTCCTGGTGACTGTTGGTTGAGACATTGGTTGACAGGAGGACTGAGAGATTTACAACCTAATTTTAACTTATTGCACTGCAGTCTCCCCGGTGTTCCTAGGTATAAGTACTATATTTAGAAAAGCAGATTAACTCAAGATAACTTGGAACAGCACTCATATGTAGATAGCAAGAACCATAATACTTCAGATATGAAAGTCACCTTTAGACGACACTCTAGCCCACCCCCAATTTTACAGATAAGGAAACAGTAGTATAAAGAATCTAGCTAATTTGTAAAAAGTTACACATCAATTAGTGAAGGATCAAATGATGGTCTCCTGAATTAGTATTGCCCTGTTTTTACAGTACTGAGGCACAAGAAAGAGGAAGTAGGAGAAGCAGTAATTTAACTGAAGAAAGATAGCTTCTGTATTTTTTTTTCTTTCAAGGTTTCATGCTCAAATTGCTATAGGCCTCACAGGTCTGTGCTGATCTTGTAGCTTGATGTGGTGTAAGGGAGTATATAGAAGAAGGCTTAAGGAGACATCAGGAACTTGGTCAGATTTTTTTTAAGCCATTAGTTTTTTTGTTTTGTTTTGTTTTTTGTTTGTTTTTTAGTTTAATCCTTTTTTCTCCTCTTTTAAGAAGGGAAGGTGTAATATTCAGCTGTAGGAAAAAACTTGTCTTGTATCCTCTCCTATCAGTTTGCCCTTGGCCCAGTGTAACTAAATGTTTTGTTCTGTTTGCATAATCTGTTGTCCGTTGCTTGCCTGTTTCTCTCATGGGCTCTGTGTCCTGGATGTTAGTCTGGTTACATCTTGGTCTCACACATTTTGAATGAATCAATACTACCTCCTTCATTTTTTTCTATTGCTTTTCTCCCCCCCCCCCCTTATTTACTTGCTCATCCATCATTTCCTAGGGCCTCTTAACCCTACTCCATCCATTCAACACTTCTCCAGGTCCAAAATTCTCTCTCTCCTTTCCACTTTAAAACTCCTTTGTCTCTTAATGCATTAGCTCAGGAGTTAGGAAATAGTTTATTGAACTTAGGTCACATTTCAGTCTATATCACTGTTGACCTAAAATAATTGTCAGGCTCATCACTGTTAACTTCCTCTGTTTCCTGCCTTGATGCATAAAATGGACTATCTTGGCACAAGTTCTCACTCTTTTCCCCACAAATATAAAGAAAGAAATAGTTCTTTTCCTGCCAAGTCTTAACCACTACCCCATCTGCTTTCTCTGAAAACTCACTCAAGTGAACCCCCCACTGAGGTTCTTTGCCCTTAGTTTAAAATGTCTCATCTTAGGGCACATGCACACACTGACCAAGACAGCTTTAACATTCCCCTCAGCTTGATTAAACATTAGACAGGTTTCTTCCTAACTATAGGCCCCTGATCATCATTTTCTTAGAACACATACTTTAGAAAACTTGCAAGCAAGCCAGGAATGCCTCTCTGGAGAACGTGCAGTCATCCTTTTGAAATGTAATCATCAAGAAAGATAGAGCCTCTATCTCCCAGTCTCTGTGAGAGGACAGAAGCCTAACTAAGTGACAATCAGCCAAAGCAGATATCTTTTTTTTTTTTAATGGTACGACCACCTTTATTGTTTGCAACCAGGAAGTGGAAGAGGAGGGGATACAACAGCTCCGGCTCCTGGGGTGGCTCCACAGACTCCTGCGCTGTCCTCCAAAAGGCAAAGCAGATATCTTAATGACATTGCCTAATCTCTTTCCTAAAGTCATTCAGTACTTTTTCATTAGCCCAATCTTTAAGTCTTTCTGCCTTTTTTTCCTGCAGAGTTCAGTTCTTTCTCCCCTATTGCAAGAGTCTTGAATAAAATTTCCCCTGCCTGTATAACTTGGTCCAGTGCAATTTTTCTTTGAAAACACATACAGACACACACACTTTCTTAACATTCTAAATGTTCCTCTAGTTGCTATCCTATTTTTATAGCTAACATTCATTGTCCCAACTTTCTCACCTTCCAGTCACTCCTTAATTTACTACAATATAGCATCTGTCATTCCACTGACACTAAAGATACCAAGGTCACAAAAACTTCCTACTTACTATAGACATTGGCTATTTTCAGTTTATATCTTACCTGAAATCAACACTAGACTCAAATTCAGCACTGCGTTTAACCTCTTTTTTTAAATGCTCTCTTAATCCCTTTGTCTTTATAAAATTTTCATGGGGTCTTCTGTCGTTACTTCAGACATGTTGGTGTTTCACAGTTTTCAAACATCTTTCTTAATATTCTATAAATTATCTATAGGTAATTTAATTTTCATCCCTGTCATCATCTACCACATCCCTGCTGTGGATTCTCATACTGTTTAGTCAACTAGACATTTCCTCTGAGTTCCACACATTTATATTAAATGTTCCACTAGATATGTCTATTTGAAAATACCAGAGGAAATTTAATTTTAACATGTAAAATTAAATTTAACTGATCATTGCCTCTCTCTAATTGGTCTTTATATATTAATCATCAGAGTGCAGGCTGCCAACATCTAGCTAGCTGCCCACACCAGACATCTCAGGGTTTCCTTCTTGATAACTTTTTATCTTTACCTCTTGAACCCAGTCAGACATCTTACCTATACTAACTCTTTAGTAACCCCAGAATATGAGTTCTTTCCTCAATCCACTGTCAATACATTTGTGCCAGGTTTATTGTATTATACTAGGATTACTGCAATAACTGCCTAATTGGCATCCCTCTTATCCCTTGGCCTCTTGTCTCTCCTTGTTTCAAGTCATTCTTCAAAAAGCTCCCACCTTTGTAAAACAAAAATTCACCTGTCATTTTCACTGCACTGCAGGATAGAATCCAATTCCATTATTGTAAAATATTGAGCCCTATACCAAGATTCGTTTTTTATTAGGTATAAGATGTTGGGTTGGGCAAGCTATTTACCATCTCCCTTTTCCATTTTCCTCATCGCAGTAATAAGTAACAATAATAATGACACCTTCCTCATAGTACTATTATTAAAACTGCTTAGCAAAGAATCTGTTACATAGTTACTGTCATTAATGGAAATGGTATGAGTTTTGTCCAAGAAATTGTAGATCACTTAAACTTTAAATGTATAATGTACCAGAATACAAATAGAGCACATCACTTTTCAGGTAAGGAATGATTTCTAAACCAGCAGATTTTACAGGAAATGGATGGAATTATCAACATATCTTAAAAAATAAAGAATGCATCAATAAGAAGTGGCTTTGATCATAAATGGAAGCAAAAATTAAAAGAAAAGAAAAAAGAGAAAGAAAGGAAGGAAAGAAAGCAGGGAGGAAGGAGGACAGAGATTCAGAGAAAAATGTTTGTGCAGCAGATCTAAACATTTCCAATAGAGTATGATCAAGAAAAAATATATAACTCAGCCCCAGTGGCAGGAATATTCCCATGATGAAGACTGACACCACTAAATATCTGACTCTCATAACTAACTTTCCTTGTCAAGATTTCTTCTACATTTCAAAAGTTTTCAGATTTTTTTTCTCATATATTTTGTTTAAAGGGATAAAATAGTTTGGATTTTGGACAAGAAAAATAACTACCTCATGGAAGTTTTATTTCTCAGTCTCTGGGAACTTGGTTAAAGGAAATCCACACTTTAGAAATGGATCCATTCTTAGCTTGCTAACAAGTCATGACTTTAAGTCTACAAGGCTAGGAATCAAATGTTGAACTATAGTGTATTTATCAAAGTCATACGACCTGTAAAGCTTTATCTAGGCAGCCACTAGGCCTTCCCAAGGTGACCCTTAGTCTCAGTGTAGATGTTTTACTCAATATTTCTACATAAACATAAAATACACATTGTTGTTGTTGTTTGAAATCACTAAGTAGTAAAATTTTCTAGGTTCCCTGCTTAAAGGGTAAGGTATTTTTAATTGACCATTTTCTTTCTTTGCCTTTCTAGTTAAAATGTTTTATAGTAAAGAAGGGCTTCTGCACATGTTGAACTTTTCTGTTAAGGAAAAATTGGAGGCATTTTGGTCAAAGCCAAAGAGTACATGGTTCTATTATGTGTTATAAAAAAAATACATGTGATTTTGGATTTTTAAAAATCTTATTTTTGATAATACTGGGAGTCATTTTTCATTTACCATTTATTGAATTCTTACTATGTCAGGCATAGTTTTAAGTACTTTACATGGATTAATTTATCGGGAAAATGAAATAAAACTATCATAGGGTATCTGTAACTGAAAATTTGTGGATTTCAATTCTGAGAATTTACAGCCTAAATTGATGGTAGTGTATAGAATATCAATAAAATTAAATAAAATAAAAGTCTTGGAGGAGCAAACAGAGGAAGTCTAACTCCTAAGGGTGTGTCCTGTTGTGCTGTGAGAGGGGATGGGAGTGAGAGCAGACTGGACAAAATATTCTACTAGTGGGGAGAATGACATCTAGAAAATCTTTTTGACAAGTTTTGCCAAGATCATGTATTCAATAAAGCCACTTAAGAAACTGCCATTCAGTGTAGTCCTTTTTTGTTATTGTTTTAAATTCCTTCTGTTACCCTTACCACTGAAGAATGGTCTAAATGTTAGGGTATACTTCACTAGAGGTATTTGTGAAATTAAAACAAAATGATATAATAGTTAAGAAAATAAGTTTGGAATCTGATAAAACAATTCCATATTAATATTTAAATTTACCAGCTGTTTTTCTTTGGGCAAATTACTTGATAAGAGAGGTAGTTCTACAAATTCATGTTTGTAAATTCTTTGATACTCCCCTTGATAATGGGATGGTTTTAGTGACTCATTTCTAATGACCACAGTGCAATAGATTTGACACAGTGATTTTCAAGGCTAGGTCATAAAAGGCAATACAGCATCCCCCTGGCTCTCTCTCTGTGGACTCCAGACACCATACAGCAAGGAATCCCAGACTAAATGGAAGGGCTTGGTGTGTGTGCCCCAGCCAACAACACTCCACTGAGATCTCAGCCTACAGCTGGCATCAATTGCTAGACATGGGAGAAAGTCTTTAGTATGACTCCGTCCCAACCACCATGTGCCTTCAACTTCATAATGAGAACTACCCCACTGAGCCCAGTCAACTGCTAGAACCATGACAATGAATGATTGTTTCATTCCACTAAGGTGGGTTTATTATGCCACATAGAAAACTGGAATAACTTGTGAGCTGCAATTTTGTCATCTAAAAATATAAGTAACAGTACCTCCTTCAAAAATTTGCTTTGAGAATTAAGTGGGATACTCTTCGTTAAGGAGCAATAATGGCACCTGGCATATAAATTAGTGTAGTAAATGGTAACTTTCGCTCTTAATGATAATTTTGTTTAGAAGTAGTATCTTAGTCTGTTCAAGCTGCTGTATCAAAAATATCATAACAATAATATTAAACAAAATAAACATTTATGTCTCACAGTTCAGGAGGCTGGGAAGTCCAAGATCAAGGTGTCAGCAGACTGGGTGTCCCATGAGAACTCACTTCCTGGTTCATAGACGACCATCTTCCCTGAATCCTTACATAGTGGACAGGGTGAGGTAGCTCCATGGGGGGTTCTTTTATAAAGATACTAATCCCATCAGAAGGGCTCTGTCTTCATCACCTAATTATCTCCCAGAAGCATCACCTCCAAATACTATCACATTGGAGATTAGGTTTCAACATATGAAATTTGAGAGGGTGCAAATATTTAGCCTATTAGATTCTGCCCCACACCCCAAAATTTATGTCCTTCTCACAAAATTTATTCAATCCACTCCAATAGCCCCAAAAGTATTAACTCATTCCAGCATCAACCTTAAAGTCTAAGTTTCATCTAAATCAGATGTGGAGACTCAAGGTACTATTCACCCTGAGGCAAATTCCTCTCCAGCTGTGAATCTATGAAATCAAACAAGTTATGTGCTTCAAAAATACAATGGTGGGGCAGGCTTAAGATATACATTCCATTCCAAAAGGGAAAAACAGAAAAGAAGAAAGGAGTGACAGGTTCCTGGTAAATCCAGAACCTAACAGGGAATGTTCTATTTAACCTTAAGTCTCGAGAATAAGCTTTGGCTCAAGGCTCTGCCTTCCGGGCCAACTGAGGTGGCAACACCACCCCTACAGCTCAGCGGAAGACCCTGCAGTAGCTCTGTGCCTGGGCTACCTCCCTACAGTGCGCTCTGGCTGGGGTCACATGTCTGCAGCTCCAGGCAACTCCCTCCTTTGAAACCTAGGTATAAGTAGTCATTTTGGAGGGAGACAAACATTCAGTCTATAGCAGATAGTTATAATAAAACATTATAAATAATTTGCATAAGAAAAAGAATTGTCAACCTTTTTGAATAAGTGTGACAAGAATTTGTTTGATTCCCTTAGAGCTAAATTTAAGCTCCTTGAGACAGGTAGCATGTCTTGTTCATAATTTTATACTTCATAACAGGATAGTAGTCATTCTTGAAAGATACAATAATTCAGTAATTACTTGTTAAATTCTATCATATGTTTACACACACACACATACTCACACACACATGGGCACATGAATACTTTAGTTCCTGATCTTTGGAAGAACAAAATGCTATGCAAACAAGATAATAGTTACAATGGGTACTTACATTAGGGACTTAATATAACTAGTTATAATGGGTACTTACATTAGGGACTTTATATATAGTGGTTGGATTGAGTTGAGATAGGTCCATGGTTTCTCTTTCTTGCTCATACAGTTTTCTGAAATTCATAACTCTACTCTACCTCATTGTATAACCACAGAATCAACCCCAAACTCTTCCTATACTGTCTCTAACAAGACACTGAGTTGTTTTTTTGAGACAACAGAGTAAAACAGCAAGTCATGCAGCCCAAGCATATGCAGAGGAGAAGATTTTTACCACAAACAACACCCGGAACCCAAGGACGAGGACATGACTGGAACCTGAATGCTGGAACCCTTTCAGATGCAAGGGGTCCACTGTCCAGGAAGATTGATACTGAAGCTCCCTTTACCATGCCTTACTATATAAATTGCCCTCCAGTGGAAACCTGTCCCACCCATGTTTCCACACACCATCATAAGAGTTTGACCCAACCCCAGATCAACCCCAGATTGGGGAGAAAGAGTTGAGCCCTGCCTTCTGTCTCCTTGCCAGTTGACTTCACAATAAAGCATTCTCTTTTCTCAAAAGCGAGTGCCATAGCATTGGCTTCTATGTGCATGGGGCAGTAAGTGCTTTGTTAGGTAACAATGGCATATAATAGATGTGGCAGTGAAGCCAGAAGACTAGGAATAAATTTACTCTACTGCCCCTTTCATGGCTCCCTTCTTTTTGAATGTATTCTATTTTATTTCTACAGGTTGTTGGCATTTAAATACTCAAGATATATTAGCCTGTTGCTTTACAAAGTGTGGCCCAATAGACCAACACCATTGCCATCACCTGGGAGATTATTAGAGATGACAAATTTGAAACCCTTCTCCCAAACTGCTGAAACAGATTCTGTATCTTAAGCGATTTTTGAGGTGATTTATACTCACATTGAAATTTGCCAAACCCTGCCTACAGAATTTTGCAAACTTCTTATTATTTTATATTTTCAAAAAAGCAAAAACAACCACCACATTCTTCTTAACTAAAATATTTAGTATTTTGAACTTAAGCATCATTTGCTACAATAGAGGTATAAACTGTCAAATGAATATAAAGGCTCTAAACATTTGGTAACCTATTTAATTCTCATCATGAACACTGTTCTTACCACTTCTGCACAGTTATCAAGACCTGCACAAGAACAGAATCCAGAGGCTAATCACTTTTCTGATGACATAAAGAGTTCTATTCCTGGTGAGGTTAATAGTTTCCCTCTTAAACAAGCTTCATAAATTGTAGCTTTGGAAGAGAATTAAAAATGATCCCTGACCAGCCATTTATTGTTATTTCAGGTATTTGGTCCTACCAATGACAAGTAGGTAAAGAGCCATGACTTTGATTCAACTTCAGGCATCCTCAGGGACAATTTTGGATAGTAATGTTCAATCCAGTAATTAGTTGCAGATAGAGGATGAGATTTGTGTTACAGTATTATTAAAGGAATTCTCGAGAATAGGGAAACAAACATCCCTACTCCTTTTATATTTATCAAAATGTTTCTTGTGCACCTAAAATTTATCAGCTACCCTTCGAGGCACTGAAGTAAAAATAGTGAATAAAACAAAGTTGTTTACTTATACTTTATCTCATTACCATTTTAGATCAAAAATTATGGACACATTTCTTTGTATGTGGAAACTGTCTTTGGTATTTAATCATCTTTAAGTCAGAGTCTGGTTTCATTTCACATACTATGTCTACTGGTAATTTCACTTTTGGAAGATGTTTTCACTGAATATAGAAATCTGAGTTGACAGTTTTAGTACTTTAGTAATTCTCCATTGTTTTGCTTTTATCAAATTCATTGATTTCTTATGTTTAAAATATCCTTCCTTCTACCTTATTTGGTTTTGGTTTGCTCTTTTTTTTTTTTTTTTTTTTAAGATTGTTAAGGTGGAATCAGATCATTGATTTGAGAACTTTCTTGTTTTCTTTTATAAGCATTAAATATATAAATTTCCCTCTAAGTACTGATTAAGTAGCATAATAATACAACTTTTAAAATGCTGTACTTAAATTTTATTAAAATAACACTATTTTATAATAGTCTTTGAAATATGCTCATTCCCCATGGGATTAGAAGTGTTTGGGTAAAATTTTAAATATTTGGAATCTTCCAGATATCTTCCTTTTTTTTTTTTGGTATGGCATTCAATGTCTCTCTCCCACTTTATTCTGCCACATGTAAGCCACGGTTTTCTTCATCCCATCTCTCATTAGAAATAACTGTCTTTTCTAGATTTCAGGGTACTTACTTGATAGATTTCCTTAGCTCTTTGATGGTGTCAAGAAAAGTTAGGATTTTGTAGATTATCCAGCAGTTTGATTGTTGTAGAAGTGTACTGAGACTCCTTCTGGCTTTCCATATCCTAGGCAGGAGTGAAAACCTTTTTAAGTTATTTTTTTAATTGAAATACACATAATGTAAAATTTACCATCTTAACCATTTTTACCTTCTCAATTATTTCTAACCTGGCCCTAATCATAGTGTGGATCAAATATTTCCAGCTTTTCTTTTAAATTTATATTATAAATGAATGTATTAAATATGAAATTGCAACATATTTCTCAAAATTATCATTTTTATTTCCTACAAATTAATATAAGTAGATGTATTACTGTCTTTAATGATTTTTTCTATTTTTAAACTTAAAAGCTATTCATAATGTATTTTAAATTTTAAATGAAACCATAATAAACATCTTTTTATATGATGTTTTGAGTTACTTCCAGAAGGGCATGACAGAATTAAGAGTGATAATGCCTAGGATAAAAGTGGTATATGCCAATATTTAATGAAAACTATATTTCAAATTATATACATTTTTATATGATGAAAAGTTGTGGAATTTTTGAAAAATATAGTGCTTGGGTATATGTTTGATTCATTATATTTTGTATTTGAATAATTATTTTTAATATTCATATTTGATAATTTGAGTAATCAATAGAATCTGTTTAAAAGTCCAAATTTGTGCTTTAATAATGCAAAATATACTTCTCCTATTTAAGAATTTTTACATTCCATTAGTAACCTTAAAGTGAGTGGTGTTAAAAACACAGTACATGCATATTGTCATTATTTTAGATATTCCCATAAAATAAATTGAATTACTGTATTATGGAACCTCAGAATCAGTTAATCCATAAAAAAGTTGGCTCAGCGTTTTTTGGATTATGGTAGGATTGCAAACCTGTATATCTGAACTCTTGTTCTGAGGAAATATTTTTTTTCACCTTAAGGAGAAGATGAAATAGTTTGAAAATAATAAAGAGGACTTACAATTAATTCCTTAGGCATGAAATTTTGTCTACATATATTATAGGATTCCAACTAGGATTGGAATTATTAATAATGGATACTATGATGCATTTATCTATAGATTTCAGATTTATAATTTAATTTAGTCCTTAAAACAATCTTAGGAGTTAGATGCTATTGTTATCCACATCTTACATAAAAGAGAATTGAAGCACAAAGATTTTATATTATTTGCCCAAGATCACAGAATTAATAAGGCGCAGAGTCAAATGGAAATCTAGATATAATCTAAAGTCCAAGCTTGTAACCATTTGCTTAATGGAGAAAACACTGTTAATTCTTGATTCCAATATATTTTAAATGAAAAACAGTATTCCTATGCATGTATTCACATGTTTTTAAAATGTTATATTTTATTTCTTAAGGAAATTTAATACTGGGAGAGGACACATTTGGAACTTACCACTAAAGAAGTTATTAGTTACTTTCCTAAAGCCACCTATAACAACTTCACAGGTAATAGAAAGGACTCACAAGATTTCTCAGGGTGTCAAGGGAGTAAACACGGTGTAGCAGTAGAAAGAAAGCACAGGTAAGCATCTGGAGCCCAACAAATTTCCATGCACAGCTACATAGGCTACTGTCTTAGTTTCACAGGACATATTTTGCCTCAGGAGTATGAACCATGAAGATCCATGTAAGAAATCTTGGTTTTAGGAGAGCTTGAGCAAGATTTTCCAGGGGGATCATTTATGTCCCATTGGTTATATAGCCAAGAGAGAATTTGTAACTGATTATACCAGGTCTAAGTCATCAATCTACACATCTCTAACTCTAAACAAACTAGCCCTGGGGACTGTCTTCTAGTTTCAAACTTTAAACAGCACTTTGTAAATTGTTAGATAGCCCATATTAACCTTATCTTGGACAAAATTCCATACCACGGCATTCCTGAAAATAAGCCTGTCCAGCTGTAAGATAACTCTATCTTACACACCATCAAAATCTACATTCTATTATAAGTGTTTTTATTTAAAGTGTAGCAAATGTATTTTCAATAGCTGAAAAACATTTTTGATTAACACATTAATACAGAAAGTGATATCTAAGAGATACTAATGTGGAAGATATGCCACTCAAGTCAGAAATCTGAAACCTCAAATGGCATCTGGAACACAGTGAAAAAATAATCACGTGAAGTATTTAGCTAAAAGATCTCCATGACTAAATGAGGTAAATAGTTATATCAGAGGAAATAAGACTTGCTTTATGGCTGATTGGAATACACCCCTGCAATTAGTTTTCATGACTTCCCTAACACAGTGTTCAAATAAGCATAATGTCATAAAACTACATTGATCACAGAGTAGAAAGGAAAAAAGTAAAGGAATTAGATGAACATACACACTTAAATCAGCTCAAATTCTGGATTATATTATTGTAGTCTGAATAGTGATGTTTATTGAAAAGCATCCATTTTGCATGTTTAATTCATAATGGAATCCAGCACATGAGCATTGACATATTTGAAAAGCAGGTAGTTGGAAGAAAACAAGTGTTCCAAACGTACAATTAATATTCCATTCTTCATACTGCAGAGAGAATAGAACAGCTTTAAATACTGTTCATCTGAATTACATTTTTAAATAGGTAGAAGAATTGGTTTTTTAGACAATATATATATATTTTTAAACCATGATCCTTGATGACACTACCAGCTAACTCACTGCCAGTCTTTTTATGAACAGCCTATTTTTTTGAAGGGTCTTTTATATAAAATGGCTTAAATCAAGAAGAACCTGCTGTATAAAAAATAAATTAAATAAATAAAATGTTTAAAAAACAGCTTACACCACCAGATGTGGACCTGCCCACCAGAAAGATAAGATCCAGCCTCATCCACCAGAACACAGGCACTAGTCTCCTCCATCAGGAAGCCTACACAGCCCACTGAACCAACTTTAGCCACTGGGGACAGACACCAAAAACAACGGGAACTACGAACCTGTAGCCCGCAAAAAGGAGACCCCAAACACAGTAAGATAAGCAAAATGAGAAGACAGAAAAACACACAGCAGATGAAGGAGCAAGATAAAAACCCACCAGACCTAACAAATGAAGAGGAAATAGGCAGTCTACCTGAAAAAGAATTCAGAATAATGATAGTAAAGATGATCCAAAATCTTGGAAATAGAATAGAAAAAATGCAAGAAACAGTTAACAAGGACATGGAAGAACTAAAGATGAAACAAACAATGATGAACAACACAATAAATGAAATTTAAAATACTCTAGAAGGGATCAATAGCAGAATGACTGAGGCAAAAGAACAGATAAGTGACCTGGAAGATAAAGTAGTGGAAATAACTACTGCAGAGCAGAATAAAGAAAAAAGAATGAAAAGAACTGAGGACAGTCTCAGAGACCTCTGGGACAACATTAAACACACCAACATTCGAATTATAGGGGTTCCAGAAGAAGAAGAGAAAAAGAAAGGGACTGAAAAAATATTTGAAGAGATTATAGTTGAAAACTTCCCTAATGTGGGAAAGGAAATAGTTAATCAAGTCCAGGAAGCACAGAGAGTCCCATACAGGATAAATCCAAGGAGAAACATGCCAACACACATATTAATTAAACTGTCAAAAATTAAATGCAAAGAAAACATATTAAAAGCAGCAAGGGAAAAACAACAAATAACACACAAGGGAATCCCCATAAGGTTAACAGCTGATTTTTCAGCAGAAACTCTGCAAGCCAGAAGGGACTGGCAGGACATATTTAAAGTGATGAAGGAGAAAAACCTACAACAAAGATTACTGAACCCAGCAAGGATCTCATTTAGATTTGATGGAGAAATTAAAACCTTTACAGACAAGCAAACCTGAGAGAGTTCAACACCACCAAACCAGGTTTACAACAAATGCTAAAGGATCTTCTCTAGGAAAGAAACACAAGAGAAGGAAAAGACCTACAATAACGAACACAAAACAATTAAGGGAATTAATGGGAATAGGAACATACATATCGATAATTACATTAAATGTAACTGGATTAATGCTCCCACCAAAAGACACAGACTGGCTGAATGGATACAAAAACAAGACCCATATATATGCTGTCTACAAGAGACCCACTTCAGACCTAGAGACACATACAGACTGAAAATGAGGGGATGGAAAAAGATATTCCATGCAAATGGAAACCAAAAGAAAGCTGGAGTAGCAATTCTCATATCAGACAAACTGACATTAAAATAAAGACTATTAGAAGAGACAAAGAAGGACACTACATAATAATCAAGGGATCGATCCAAGAAGAAGATATAAAAATTGTAAATATTTATGCACCCAACATAGGAGCACCTCAATACATATGGCAAATACTAAAAGCCATAAAAGGGGAAATCGACAGTAACACAGTCATAGTAGGGGACTTTAAGACTCAACTTTCAGCAATGGACAGATCATCCAAAATGAAAATAAATAAGGAAACACAAGCTTTAAATGATACATTAAGCAAGATGGACTTAATTGATATTTATAGGACATTCCATCCAAAAACAACAGAATACACATTTTTCTCAAGTGCTCATGGAACATTCTACAGGATAGATCATATCTTGGGTCACAAATCAAGCCTTGGTAAATTTAAGAAAATTGAAAGTATCTTTTCTGACCACAATGCTATGAGACTGGATATCAATTACAGGAAAAGATCTGTAAAACAATACAAACACACGGAGGCTAAACAATACATTACTTAATAACGAAGTAATCACTGAAAAAATCAAAGAGGAAATCAAAAAATACCTAGAAATGAATGACAATGGAGACACGATGACCCAAAACCTATGGGATGCAGCAAAAGCAGTTCTAAGAGGGAAGTTTATAGCAATACAATCCTACCTTAAGAAACAGGAAACACCTCGAATAAACAACCTAACCTTGCACCTAAAGCAATTAGAAAAAGAAGAAAACAATAATATCCCAAAGTTAGCATAGGGAAAGAAATCATAAAGATCAGATCAGAAATGAATGAAAAAGAAATGAAGGAAATGATAGCAGAGATCAATAAAACTAAAAGCTGGTTCTTTGAGAAGATAAACAAAATTGATAAACCACTAGCCAGACTCATCAAGAAAAAAAGGGAGAAGACTCAAATTAATAGAATTAGAAATGAAAAAGGAGAAGTAACAACTGACACTGCAGAAATACAAAGATCATGAGAGGTTACTACAAGCAACTCTATGCAATAAAATGGACAACCTGGAAAAATGGACAAATTCTTAGAAAAGCACAACCTGCCAAGACTGAAACAGGAAGAAATAGAAAACATGAACAGACCAATCACAGGCACTGAAATTGAAACTGTGATGAAAAATCTTCCAACAAACAAATGCCCAGGACCAGAATGTTTCACAGGCGAATTCTATCAAATATTTAGAGAAGAGCTAACACCTATCCTTCTCAAACTCTTCCAAAATATAGCAGAGGGAGGAACACAAAAGACCCCGAATAGCCAAAGCAATCTTGAGAACGAAAGAAGGAACTGGAGGAATCAGGCTCCCAGACTTCAGACTATACTACAAAGCTACAGTTATCAAAACGGTATGGTACTGGCACAAAAACAGAAAGATAGATCAATGGAACAGGATAGAAAGCCCAGAGATAAACCCATGCACATATGGTCACCTTATCTTTGACAAAGGAGGCAGAAATGTACCGTGGAGAAAGGACAGCCTATTCAATAAGTGGTGCTGGGAAAACTGGACAGCTACATGTAAAAGTATGAAGTTAGATCACTCCCTAACACCATACACAAAAATAAGCTCAAAATGGATTAAAGACCTAAATGTAAGGCCAGAAACTATCAAACTCTTAGAGGAAAACATAGGCAGAACACTCTATGACATAAATCACAGCAAGATTCTTTCTGACCCACCTCCTAGAGTAATGGAAATAAAAACAAGAGTAAACAAATGGGACCTAATGAAACTTAAAAGCTTTTGCGCAGCAAAGGAAACCATAAAGAAGACCAAAAGACAACCCTCAGAATGGGAGAAAATATTTGCAAATGAAGCAACTGACAAAGGATTGATCTCCAAAATTTATAAGCAGCTTATGCAGCTTAATAACAAAAAAACAAACAACCCAATCCAAAAATGGGCAGAAGACCTAAATAGACATTTCTCCAAAGAAGATATACAGAGTGCCAACAAACACATGAGAGAATGCTCAACATCACTAATCATGAGAGAAATGCAAATCTAAACTACAATGAGATATCATCTCACACCAGTCAGAATGGCTATCATCAAAAAATCTAGAAACAATAAATGCTGGAGAGGGTGTGGAGAAAAGGGAACCCTCTTACACTGTTGGTGGGAATGTAAATTGATACAGCCACTGTGGAGAACAGTATGGAGGTTCCTTAAAAAGCTACAAATAGAACTACCATATGACCCAGCAATCCCACTACTGGGCATATACCCTGAGAAAACCATAATTCAAAAAGAGTCATGTACCAAAATGTTCATTGCAGCTCTATTTACAATAGCCCGGAGATGGAAACAACCTAAGTGTCCATCATCGGATGAATGGATAAAGAAGATGTGGCACATATATACAATGGAATATTACTCAGCCATAAAAAGAGACAAAATTGAGCTATTTGTAATGAGGTGGATAGACCTAGAGTCTGTCATACAGAGTGAAGTAAGTCAGAAAGAGAGAGACAAATACCGTATGCTAACACATATATATGGAATTTAAAAAAAAAAATGTCATGAAAAACCTAGGGGTGAAACAGGAATAAAGACACAGACTTACTAGAGAATGGACTTGAGGCTATGGGGAGGGGGAAGTATAAACGGTGACAAAGCGATAAAGAGGCATGGACATATATACACTACCAAACGTAAGGTAGATAGCTAGTGGGAAGCAGCCGCATAGCACAGGGAGATCAGCTCGGTGCTTTGTGACCGCCTGGAGGGGTGGGATAGGGAGGGTGGGAGGGAGGGAGACGCAAGAGGAAAGAGATATGGGAATATATGTATATATATAACTGATTCATTTTGTTGTGAAGCTGAAACTAACATACCATTGTAAAGCAATTATACTCCAATAAAGATGTTAAAAAAAAAAATAACTTTAATGTTTAAAGCAGTTTTAGTTTCACAGAAAAACTGAGTGGAAAGAACAGAAAGTTCCCATATATCCCCTTTTCCAATACATGCACAGTCTCCCCTACTATCAACATCCCACACCAGAATGGTACATTAGTTAACACAAATGTATAGGATGAACCTATATTGACACAAAATGATCACTCAAAGTCCATATTTTACATCAGGGTTCATTTTTAACCTGATACATTCTATAGGTTTGGACAAATGCATAAGACATATATGCGCCATTATAGTGTTATACCCAAATCTTCTGTGCTCTGCCTATTCATACCTCCCTTCTTCTCCCAACTGCTGGCAACTACTGATCTTGCTACTGTCTTCATAGTTTTGCCTTTTCCAGAATGTCATGTAGTTAGAATCCTTCAGTATATATAGAGATAGCCCTTACAGATTGGCTTCTTACACCTAGTAATATGCACTTTAGATTCCTCCATGTCTTCTTGTTTTGATAGCTCATTTCTTATTAATGCTGAACAATATTCCATTGTCATACCACTGTTTATATATTTGTCTATTTCATGTATTGAAGCACATTTCGGTTGCTTCCAAGTTTGGGTAATTATTAATAAAACTGCTATAAACAACAACGTATAGGATTTTGTGGGCACATAAGTTTTCAAATCCTTTGAGTAAAAACCAAGGAGCACAACTGCTAGATCTTATGGTAAGTTCTGTAGAAACTGCCAAACTGTCTTCCAAAGTGACTGTACCATTTTGCATTCCTACCAGCAATGAATAAGACTTCCTGTTGCTCCCCATCCTGACCAGCAATTGGTGTTGTCAGTGATTTAGATTTTAGTCATTCTAATAGGTGTGTAGTTGTATCTCATTGTTGTTTTAATTTGCAATACCCTAATGACATGATGTTGAACATTTTTTGAATTCTTATATGACATCTGTATATCTTCCTTGATGAGGTACCTCTTCAGGTGTTTTGCTCATTTTTTAATAGGGTTGTTTGTTTCCTTACTCTTGAACTTTAAAAGTTCTTTGTGATTTTAGATAATAGTCCTTTATTAGATGTGTTCCAGCAAATAATTTCTCTGGCAATTCATTTTGTTTCATGAATTATATTTTCTCATGTCTATTTTATTTGTGACCATGATGACTTTTTTATTCTATACTTTCAAAGAGGTCTTTTTTTTACATGAAGAAACACATAAAATATATACTTTTATGAGAATGTATTATATGTTAATTTTTGACTGTGTTTGCTTTAGTTTTCATGACCTTCTTATATGAAATGTATTTTTACAATTACAAGTGTTCTAAACTAGGACTCTAATATATGATTTAGCAAAAAATAGCATTGTAAGTATCATTTGACTTTCATGGCAGATTTCACATGCATATTTACTGAACATCACTTCAACAAATTTAGTTAAATTTTTGGGAAAAAACAAAAATTTTACTACTTCAATACTAGAAATACTTAAAAACTGTATTTAAATATGGTAGTATACAGGATAAAAATTACAAAGGGATGAAATGTGATCAAAAGTGTAAGGGTAATGTGCCATGCAAAATATACCCAACGTTAAAATTTAATGACACCATTGTCTCCTGGATTTTTTTTTTTTACTCAACTTTGTCTTAGACCTTTTGCGAATTCCTGCTATTGTCCTCAACCTCTTAAAAATGAAGTGCCCTGGGGTTTAGTCCTGGGTGCTCATCTATTCTCAAACTCCACTCACTTTCTTGATGAGCTAATTCATTATCATAATATGAAATGCCATCTATAGGCCAGTGATTACACCCATTTTTTCCAGCTCATACTTCATCCCATGCCCTGACCTCATAAATCCAACTGTTTTCAAGATATCTTCAATTGGATATTTAGAAGATAATTCATATCATCTCATGTTGAACTGAACTCCTGATCTTCCTGATCAAACTTTCTCCTCTGTTAACAATCATCATCTCATTTGACAGTATCTTCATTCTTTCAGTTTATAGGCCAAAAAAATGAAGTTCTCCTTAATGCCTCTTTTCCTCTCACACCTCATATCCAGTCCATTAGGAAATTCTGCTGGCTCTGACCTAAAAATACTATATGTAGAATGTAACAATGTGTCATCACCTCTATTGCTACCTATCCTTCTCTGAGCCATTGTCTTTATCCTTACTTGCCTGGATTATTGAAATAGTCTTTCTACAGCTCCTTCTGTTTTTGCCCTTCCCTTCTTACTTTCTTTGAAGCACAACAGCTACAGTGATCTTTTTCAAATGGAAGTCTATTTACCTCCCTCCTTTGCTCAAAACATAGCAATATTTTAACTCAGTATAAAAGACAATTTCTAATAATGGCCTGTAATGGCCTCAGTTACTCTCTAACCTCATCTTATACTACTGTCCTTCGGCCACTCTGCTTTATACAAAAGAGCATCATTGTTGTCCTTCCTTTTAACATATCAGGAATACTCCAGCCTTGCAGGAATCTGTACTGTTTTCTTCAACTGGATTCTTCTTCACTCAGTCACTTTTGTGTCTACCTCTCTAAGTTTTTTAAGTCTTAATTCAAATGCTGTATTTCCAATAGGGGTTATCCTAATCACTCTGTTGAAAATTTCAATCTGCTCCCTCTCCAGCATTCCTAAATGCACTCTACACTAGTCTACTCTTTCATTTGTCTACAGCATTTGTTGATGTGTTTACCTCAGTAATTCCTATTTTGTACTAATCTTATTTTTTAACATCTGCCTTCTTCCACTGGAATGCACACTCTACAAGAACAGTAATATTTTTGCTTTTTGTTCACTATTCTATCCTAGAGATCTAGCTGAGTACCTGGATGTATTAGTTGCTTAATAAATATTTGCTGAATTAATTAAATATAGAAAGTTTAAGAGTAATGTATCTTTGGCCCTGGATCAGAATCACAGATACAAATGTAAGTTTCCTTAAATTATATTTTATGTTATGTTAATACATCACCACACAACAGCACTGAAACTATTTTAACTGTGTAATGAA
Source organism: Aethalodelphis obliquidens (assembly GCF_003676395.1). Lineage (NCBI taxonomy): Eukaryota > Metazoa > Chordata > Mammalia > Artiodactyla > Delphinidae > Aethalodelphis > Aethalodelphis obliquidens. The sequence goes on along the minus strand of NW_020837954.1, from coordinate 22,991,520 downwards.
TTAATTACCCACCTGTAATGACCCAATTGGTAATCTCTCAATTGAATCAAGACTAGTTCTTTGTATAGCAGAGTCTGTGCTGATTGAATAAAGTAGCAAATATGCATGAGATAAAAAGATAGTCAAATGGAACCAAGTTAGTTGATAGCAAAGGCATTAATCTCTATAGCTGTAAAATTATTACAAATAAAATCTTGTACAAGCAGGACAGTAGAATTTCATTGCAGAAATACAAGCACTTTTTCATTCAAACATATGTGTTAATACATTTCTTAAGTCTTCCAAGAAGAATTGTTGAAACAAAGACAGAAGGAATCATGTCAGGAGTGTGCCATTTTATAAAAAGAGAATAGTAAAGGGTGAGTGCTCATAAATCAGCTCATCTTTCCAAGATGTATCTTATGACTTTTGTCTCCAGAGCAAAGCTAAAAGTGACTTATTACAAAACTGTACATAAGAGCAAATTTTTAAAAGTTTGCTCTTGTGAAAACCCATTCCAGTATGCTTTCCTTATTAACAGAACCTTAATATTGCTTATGTATCATCCAGCCATATTCCCCAGGGGATGAATTTTGATTAGCTCAAGCTAATCTGGTAAACCTATTCCCTTGACAGGGCTAGTAATGTTCATGAAAAACCATTCTGGCCAATTATAAAGGAGAGTAATTCTATTGGAATCTTCTGATAAATTTCTCTCACTCTAAAAGTAGAATTTATAAATTTCAAAAATTTGTATATTAACATAGATAAATAGGTAAATAATTAACATCTTTACAATATTGATTGTTCCAGTATATAAATACAATATATCACTCCAATACTCTCCAGAGAATATTTTACAATAATTCATTAAGCATAATGTTTGCTACAGATGTTTGTAGATATTCGTAATCAGGTTAAAAGAGTTTCTGTTCATAGTTTGCTGTGTTTTCAATCATGAATGGATATTCTGCATTTATTGTGTCTACCATTTGATTTTTCTTATATTCTGTTATTATAATGAATACAAACCTTGTATTTCCAAAATAATTATAATGCATTATCAATTTTATACATCAATGTCTTTCATTTGCTAATCATTTGGTTAGATTTTTATATCAAGATTTTTCAGGGAGACTGGCATACATATTTTGCTATCAAGTTTATTCAAACCGCATCAAATCAATCACAAGGATTTTTTTTTCCCTTTCTGAAAGATTTCTTTGACTTTGGTATTATGGGTTTTTTTGTTTTTTTGGGGTTTTTTTTTTCACATTTTTGGGATCCAGCAGTGAAGATGTGAGGTCTTGGAACTAAGTTTATGGAAAAGTTTTTAAGCATGGATTCAATTTATATAAGAGAGAGAAGATTTTTTTCAATGAATTTATCAATTTTAGTTAAAATTTAATATTTATTGGCATGATGTTGTCCATGGTATTATCTTTAGAATCAACAGTGCTTTTCTGTGTAATCCTATTACTGGAAATTGGTGTCTTTGTTAGCCTGAGTCCTGGGACAAACAACCACTAAGACAGGATTCTATGTTGAAATAGAATGACTTATTTATCATATTGATAATATTTAGTATACAGACTTTTAACAGTAATGGACTGACAACTGTCTCATTTGAATTTATTTTGAAATCTAAGGCTAATATTCTTAGAGACATCTTCTTTCCTCCTGTGACCAAACAAAACACTTATTTTCCCAGCCACTCATAGTTACCATACCCTTGCAGATGCCAGCTCCTGCAGAGAAAATGATACCTCACTCCACAACAAACAGCAGGACTTCCTTCTCAGAATGCAATGTATCATAAACACAAACCCTCCAAGACGTCATCAAGAAGAAATCTACCAGGACTCTAAGGCATCTATCATGAGTCAGTGACTAATGTGGTAATACTCCCTCCTGTTATTTATATTCTAGTCTACAGTTCTTTAGAATGGTTTGATATTTCTCATTTTGTATCCAGGTTCTGTATATTCCCCCATCCTAGCTAAATCTTTCTTTGTGTCTTTCAGAATTTCTGCTGTAAAAAAACTTTTTAAATTCTCTTGTTTCTTTACTTCTGAATTTTATTTCCATCTCTGAGCCTGAAATGACAATTGGCTTTCAATAACACCATTTACTTTGTGCTTCCTCAAGTGTAAGCAGTGCATTCTTTCACATCTCATATACATCAAGATCTTGATTCCAATGTCATTCCAATTATATTGATGCCTCTTTCCCTGCTCCACTGAGATTTATGGTTATACAATTACATTCTCCCTTTTATTTCTGTCATTTACATAGTTTCTTGTCACTTTTCCTCACTGTATAAAAACTTCCGTAACAGACTGAAATTCTCTTCCTCCCCACCACAATTTTTCTGCCATAATCCTAGATGTATTCCAATTTCACACTGATGATCTACCCAATTCAAATCTCTCATTTCCTTGACCATTTTATCGTCAATGAAATTATCCTTCCTTACAGCTTGGACCCTACCAACAGTCAAAACTTATCACCACAAAATCACTAATTAAAATAGCCCATTCTCTGGAAATGGTGTCTTATTCTTCAAATTCTCAAGGCATTGTCTGAACCCTTCAAGGCCTTCTTCTCACTCAAGAAAGAATATTAAGTTCTAAAGAAATCCATTTCTCTGAGAAATTACACTTACATAGGTTTCAGATATTTACTCTGGGCCTCAGTTCTCATAATCGGATATCCTAGTTTATCTTCAGGCTTACCTGATTCAAGGACTCAGTAATGTTATCAAAGACCCAGGTTCTTTTCATTCCTTTGGGCCACCATCCTTGGTGTGGCTTCACTCTCAGGCTGGTTGCAAGATGGCTGATGGCTGCAATTGTTTCAGACATTGTATCCTGCACACAAGGGGGAAAATGGAACATCTTTACCTGCACTCGCTCTAAGGAATTCATCATCATTTTTTATTTGGAGTATTGCAATAACCTACTAACTAGTTTCTACCTATGTAATGTTGTCTTCTCCATTCCAATAATTGTACATGGAACAGTAGATGAAGTTGCAAACATGCAGATATTTCCATCTGACTCACTTGCCTGCAGACTTAAATGATTTCTCATCACAGCTTCCAAATTCTTAAAAGGTCTAAAGATAACTTTAAAACATGCCTCCTACTAAACATCCTAGTCTCGTCACAAAACAATCTTCCTATTGCTTACTACCTTCACAAGTCTTCCTTGTTTGTTTGTTTACTTGTTTGCAAACAAACTTCTTTCTATCTCCAGTGCCTTCATACATGCTAGGCTTTATTGCTGAAATATTCTTTTATCCTTCCCCATGGTATTTTTTTTAAACTGGCAACTTTTTCACATCAGTTTTCAGAAAATTACTCTAGGATAGGTCAAATATATATACTTCATGCTCTCACTGTACCTTCAGACTTTCCTTTGAGGCACTTATCACAACTATAAGTGAATAAGAAGTTGTATAATTCCTATCCTTAAAAATATCTATTTCTCACTGTAAATTCTAAGCTTCTTGAGCACAAATGTCATCTATCTTTTTCTGCTGTGTTTTCAGAAAATAGCAATATATGGTACATAGTAAAACACAAATATACACGTATATGCTGAAAATAGAGGTAAAGGAGTTAAAGATAATTTCTACTTTCTATAATACTAAAAAGATAATTTCTATTTTTGCCATATACACTTTATGTTTACCACACTTCTCACACTCTTTCTACTTTTACAGCATATAATTTGGCCCTACTTCACATAGAAATGAATGGGCAACAGGCAAGATTATTTGTTTTTATATCTCTTCTTTATTAGTTTCCTCTTTAGGGTTAGAAATCCTATTTTTTATAACACCAAGTAAGGATATTGTGTAATTTTCTCCAGCTGCATTTAGCATTCATGTGTAAAAGTTGAAGTGATGAAACTTGAGTCAATCAGGGAAAAAGTTTTCCTTGATGAAATAATGTCAGTCCAGAGAGTTAAGGAGAATAGGTTATTAGCAAAACAGCCTTTGGATTGACAGTACATGGAGGCTTTTGCAGATAGGGAAGAAAAACAGTACATCAGTAGAATGTAGGAGATAGTGTACAAATATAACTGGAATGAGGATAAGACTGATAGATATAATGAAATGGCCAGAGAAAAGAAAAGTTGTAGAAATGGATGTTAAGAATGGAAAAATTCTGGTTGATAACAGGATCTATAATTCTAAAATTGATGTGTAGGCCAGAGGGGAGTGCAGTTAATTGACCAAATGGTTAAAATACATATAAAATTTATTTATAATATGCATAACATTATATTAAATATAATATATAAATATATAATGAATATATATAATTGTGTGTGCATGTACGATGGGCCTAGAATATGAAAAAATTGCCAAGTTTTAAAAATAATACTGGAAATTGACTAATCTGACCACTTGGGGGTATGGAAACTTTATTCTATACTTAGGATAATATTATCTTCTATAATTACTAAAGTTTTTATTATATGTAGAAAGAAAAACTCTCTAGAGACTTCTATTTTACCAGTATAAAAGAAGAAAAATGTCTTTGGGGGTTTTAGGGATGTGCAACTGAGGATCCTACATTAATGTTGCAACACTCTTCCTCTACAGTGACATATTTCCCTAGAAGTCACCAAGAGAGTGAGTTGGTTTCTTTGTGTTGAATAATGCTCCCTTTTACCTAACTGTCATTGAATTGACCCTATTGTGTTGTGATATGAGCTGTCCCCATAGCAGTAGAGGAAATTGGAAAGATAATTTGTATATCAAGACATCAGTATGAAAAAGTATGAGTTACATTCTGTACTTAAATTAACACTGTGTCATTGGAAATACCTGCCTCATAGTAAACAGATTTCATTTAGCTACCTCGCAGTCATGTACAACAACTGTCTGAAATCCTCCTTTATGGAAGAACTTCTCAACTACCATGCCAAAACACCAAAATATTTGTAAATATCAATAGCAGCAGAGTAAGTGGAGGACCCACCTTCCACTGCTAGGTCCTAAAGTGAATGGGTTGTGGAAAGTGCATCATACAAGGAAGTAGTGACTCAGCATACAGTCAGGGTCCAGTTAGACCCCAAAGTGAAGGAAACTTTCAGAAAAGAAATTGAAGACACATGGTGCCTTTAATGATGACAGACTATGAGCTTCAGAGGCCAGAGTGAGTAGATTTGCCCTGATTGGAAATGAAGTTTAATAGGACTAAATTAGATAATACGTGAAACTGTTTGTTGATAAGTGTCTCTGTGATAATGAGTGATCTAGGAAACCTGGGCTTCTGATTAAAACAAACGTAAACAGAAATGTAAGAAAACAAAGACAGCCTTATAGATCTCTAAGGTAAAAGTTTTTTTTGTTTTTTTTCTAAAATCTTTATTGGAGTATAACTGCTTTACAATGTTGTGTTAGTTTCTGCTGTATAACAAAGTGAATCAGCTATATGCATACATACATCCCCATACACATTCTCTCTTACATCTCCCTCCCACCATCCCTAACCCAGCCCTCTAGGTAGTCACAGAACACCAAGCTGATCTCCCTGTGCTTTGTGGCTGCTACCCACTAGCTGTATTTGGTTCTGTATATATGTCAATGCCACTTTCTCACGTAGCCCCAGCTTACCCTTCCCCCTCCCCATGTCCTCAAGTCCATTCTCTACGTCTGCGTCTTTATTCTTGTCCAGCCCCTAGGTTCATCAGAACCATTTTTCTTTTTTTTTATTTAGATCCCATATATACGTGTTAGCATATGGTTTTTCTATTTCTCTTTCTGACTTACTTCACTCTGTATGACACACTCTAGGTCTATCCGCCTCACTACAAATAACCCAATTTTGTTTCTTTTTATGGCTTAGTAATATTCCATTGTATATATGTGCCATGTCTTCTTTATCCATTCATCTGTCATTGGACATTTAGTTTGCTTCCATGTCCAGGCTATTGTAAATAGTGCTGGAATGAACATTGTGGTTACATGACTCTTTTTGAATTATGGTTTTCTCAGGGTATAGTTCCAGTAGTGGGAATGCCGGGTCATATGGTAATTCTATTTTTAGATTTTTAAAGAGCCTCCATACTGTCCTCCATAGTAGCTGTATCAATTTACATTCCCACCAACAGTGCAAAAGGGTTCTCTTTTCTCCAAACCCTCTGCAGCATTTATTGTTTGTAGATTTTTGACGATGGCCATTCTGACTTCTGTCAGGAGACACCTCATTGTAGTTTTGATTTTCATTTGTCTAATGATTAGAGATACTGAGCATCCTTTCATGTATTTGTTGGCAATCTGTATATTGCCAAATTTGGAGAAATGTCTGTTTAGATCTTCTGCTCATTTTTGGATTCAGTCATTTGTTTTTATGATATTGAGCTACATGAGCTGCTTCTATATTTTAGAGATTAATCCTCTGTCAGTTGCTTCATTTGCAAATATTTTCTCCCATTCTAGGAGTTGTCTTTTCATCATGATTATGGTTTCTGTTGCTGTGCAAAACCTTTTAAGTTTCATTAGATCCCATTTTTTTATTTTTGCTTTTATTTCCATTTCTCTGGTGGGGGGATCAAAAGGATCTTGCTGTGATTTATGTTATAGAGTGTTCTTCCTATGTTTTCCTCTAAGTTTGATAGTTTCTGGCTTTACATTTAGGTCTTTAATCCATTTTGAGTTTATTTTTGTGTATGGTGTTAGAGAGTGTTCTAATTTCATTCTTTTACATGCAACTGTCCAGTTTTCCCAGCAGCACTTACTGAAGAGGCTGTCTTTTCTCCATTGTATATTCTTGCCTCCTCTATCAAAGGTAAGGTGAACATATGTGCGTGGGTTTATCTCTGGGCTTTCTATCCTGTTCCATTGATCTGTATTTCTGTTTTTGTGCTGGAACCATACTGTTTTGATAACTGTAGCTTTGTAGTATATTCTGATGTCAGGGAGCATGATTCCTTCAGCTCCGTTTTTCTTTCTCAAGATTGCCTAGGCTGGGAGCTTCCCTGGTGATGCAGTGGTTGAGAGTCCGCCTGCCGATGCGGGGGACACAGGTTCGTGCCCCGGTCTGGGAAGATTCCACATGCCGCAGGGAGGCTGGGCCCGTGAGCCCTGGCCACTGAGCCTGCGTGTCTGGAGCCTGTGCTCCACAATGGGAGAGGCCACAACACTGAGAGGCTCACGTACAGCAAAAAAAAAAAAAAGATTGCCTAGGCTATTTGGGTTTTTTTGTGTTTCCATACAAATTGTGAAATTTTTTGTTCTAGTTCTGTGAAAAATACTATTGGTAGTTTGACAGGGATTGCATTGAATCTGTAGATTGCTTTGGGTAGTAGTCATTTTCACAATGTTGATTCTTCCAATCCAAGAACATGGTATATCTCTCCATCTGTTTGTATCATCTTTAATTTCTTTCATCAGTGTCTTATAGTTTTCTGCGTACAGGTCTTTTGCCTCCTTAGGTAGGTGTATTCCTAGGTACTTCATTCTTTTTCTTTCAATGGTGAATGGGATTGTATCTGTAATTTCACTTTCAGATTCTTCATCATTAGTATATAGGAGTGCATGAGATTTCTGTGCATTAATTGTGTATCCTGCTACATTACCAAATTCATTGATTAGCTCTAGTAGTTTGCTGGTAGCATCTTTACTATTTTTTATGTATAGTATCATGTCATCTGCAAACAGTGACAGCTTTACTGCTTCTTTTCCAATTTGGATTCCTTTTATTTCCTTTATTTCTCTGATTGCTGTGGCTAAAACTTCCAAAACTATGTTGAATAGTAGTGGTGAGAGTGGCCAACCTTGTCTTGTTGCTGATCTTAGAGGAAATGGATTCAGTTTTTCACCATTGAGAACAATGTTGGCTGTGGGTTTGTCATATATGGCATTTATTTTGTTGAGGTAAGTTCCCTCTATGCCTACTTTCTGGAGGGTTTTTATCATAAATCGTTGTTGAATTTTGTCAAAAGCATTTTCTGCATCTATTGAGATTATCAAATGGTTTTTATCTTTCAATTTGTTAATATGGTGTATCACATTGATTGATTTGCATATATTGAAGAATCATTGCATTCTTGGGATAAACCCAACTTGATCATGGTGTATGATCCTTTTAATGTGCTGTTGGATTCTGTTTGCTAGTATTTTGTTGAGGATTTTTGCATCTATGTTCATCAGAGATATTGGCTTGTAGTTTTCTTTTTTTGTGACATCCTTGTCTGGTTTTGGTATCAGGGTGATGGTGGCCTCGTAGAATAAGTTTTGGAGTGTTCCTCACTCTGCTATATTTTGGAAGAGTTTGAGAAGGATAGATGTTAGCTCTTCTCTAAATGTTTGATAGAATTCACCTGTGAAGCCATCTGGTCCTGGGCTTTTGTTTGTTGGAAGATTTTTATTTTTATTTATTTATTTATTATTATTATTTTTTTTTTGGTACGTGGATCTCTCACTGTTGTGGCCTCTCCCGTTGTGGAGCACAGGCTCTGGATGCACAGGCTCAGCGGCCATGGCTCACGGGTCCAGTTGCTCCGTGGCATGTGGGATCTTCCTGGACCGGGGCACGAACCTGTGTCCCCTGCATCGGCAGGTGGACTCTCAACCACTGCGCCACCCGGGAAGACCTGTTGGAAGATTTTTAATCACAGTTTCAATTTCAGTACTTGTGATTGGTCTGCTTATATTTTCTATTTCTGGTTCAGTCTAGGGAGGTTGTGCTTTCCTAAGAACTTGTCCATTTCTTCCACGTTGTCCACTTTATTGGCATAGTGTTGCTTGTAGTAATCCCTCATGATCCTTTGTATTTCTGCAGTGTCAGTAGTTACTTCTCCTTTTTCACTTCTAATTCTGTTGATTTGAGTCTTCTCCCTTTTTTTTCTTGATGAGTCTGGCTATTTGTTTATCAATTTTGTTTATTTTCTCAAAGAACCAGATTTTAGTTTTATTGATCTTTATTATTGTTTCCTTCATTCCTTTTTCATTTATTTCTGATCTGATCTTCATGATTTCTTTCCTTCTGCTAACTTTGGTGATTTTTGGTCTTTTTTTCTCTAGTTGCTTTAAGTGTAAGTTTAGGTTGTTTATTTGAGATTTTTCTTGTTTCTTGAGGTAGGATTGTATTGCTATAAACTTCCCTCTTAGAACTGCTTTTGCTGCATCCCATAGGTTTGGGGTCGTCATGTTTTCAATGTTATTTTTTCTATGTACTTTTTATTTCCTTTTTTGATTTCTTCAGTGATTTCTTCGTTATTTAGTAGTGTATTGTTCAGCCTCCATGTGTTTATATTTCTTAAAGATGTTTTCCTGTAATTGATATCTAGTCTCATAGTGTTGTGGTCAGAAAAGATACGTGATATGATTTCAATTTTCTTAACTTAACCTAAGCTTGATTTGTGACCCAAGATATGATCTATCCCAGAGAATGTTCCATGAGCACTTGTGAAGAAAGTGTATTCTGTTGTTTTTGGATGGAATGTCCTATAAATATCTATTAAGTCCATCGTGTTTAATGTGTCATTTAAAGCTTGTGTTTTCTTAATCATTTTCAGTTTTGATGATCTGTTCATTGGTGAAAGCAGGGTGTTAAGGTCGCCTACTATGATTGTGTTACTGCTGATTTCCCCTTTCATGGCTATTATCATTTGCCTTATGTATTGAGGTTCTCCTATGTTGGGTGCATAAATATTTAAAATGTTATATCTTCTTCTTGGATTGATCCCTTGATCATTGTGTAGTGTCCTTCTTTGTCTCTTTTAATAGTCTTTGTTTTAAAGACTATTTTGTCTGATATGAGAGTTGCTGCTCCAGCTTTCTTTTGATTTCCATTAGCATGGAATATCTTGTTCCATCTCCTCACTTGAATTCTGTATGTGTCCCTAGATCCGAAGTGGGCCTCTTGTAGGCAGCATATATATGAGTCTTGTTTTTGTTTCCATTCAGTCCGTCTATGTCTTTTGGTTGGAGCATTTAATCCATTTACCTTTAAGGTAATTATTGATACGTATGTTCCTATTACCATTTTCTTAATTGTTTTGCGTTTGTTTTTGTAGGTCTTTTTCTTCTGTTGTGTTTCCCACCTAGGGAAGTTCCTTTAGTATTTGTTGTAAAGCTGGTTTGGTGGTGCTGAATTCTCTTAGCTTTTGCTTGTCTGTAAAGGTTTTAATTTCTCTGTCAAATCTGAATGAGATCCTTCCTGAGTAGAGTAATCTTAGTTGTAGGTTTTTCCCTTTCATCACTTTAAATACGTCCTGCCTCTCCCTTCTGGCTTGCAGAGTTTCTGCTGAAAGATCAGCTGTTAAACTTATGGGAATTCCCTTGTATGCAATTGTTGTATTTCCCCTACTGCTTTTCATAGTTTTTCTTTGTATTTGATTTTTTATAGTTTGATTAATATGTGTTTTTGCATGTTTCTCCTTGGATTTATCCTGTATGGGACTCTCTGTGCTTCCTGGACTTGATTAACTATTTCCTTTCCCATGTTGGGGAAGTTTTCAACTATAATGTCTTCAAATATTTTCTCAGATGCTTTCTTTTTCTCTTCTTATTCTGTTACCCCTATAATTTGAATGTTGTGTTTAATGTTGTCCCAGAGGTCTCTGAGACTGTCCTCAATTTTTTTCATTCTTTTTTCTTTATTCTGCTCTATGGTAATTATTTCCACTATTTTATCTTCCAGGTCACTTATCCCTTCTTCTGTCTCAGTTATTCTGCTATTGAATCCTTCTAGAGAATTTTTCATTTCATTTATTGTGTTGTTCATCATTGTTTGTTTGCTCCCTACTTCTTTTAGGTCCTTGCTAAATGTTTCTTGTATTTTCTCCATTCTATTTCCAAGATTTTGGATCATCTTTACTATCATTACTCTGAATTCATTTTCAGGTAGACTGCCTATTTCCTCTTCATTTGTTTGGTCTGGTGGGTTTTTACCTTGCTCCTTCATCTGCTGCATATTTCTATGTCTTCCCATTTTGCTTAACTTTCTGTGTTTGGGGTCTCCTTTTCACAGGCTACAGGTTTGTAGTTCCCATTGATTTTGGTGTCTGCCCTCCATGGGTAATGTTGGTTCAGTGGCTTCTGTAGGCTTCTTGTTGGAGGGAACTGGTGCCTGTGTTCTGGTGAGTGGGACTGGATCTTGTCTTTCTGGTGGGCACGTCTGTGTCCAGTGGTGTGTTTTAGGGTGTCTGTGAACTTAGTATGATTTTAGGCAGCCTCTCTGCTAATGGGTGGGGTTCTGTTCCTGTCTTCCTAGTTATTTGGCATGGGGCATCTAGCACTGGAGCTTGCTGGCCATTGGGTGGAGCTCGGTTTTAGTGTTGAGATGGAGATCACTGGGAGAGCTCTCACCAATTGATATTACATTGGGCTGGACGGTCTCTGGTTTTCCAATGTCCTGAACTCGGCACTCTCACCTCAGAGACTCAAGCCTCACATCAGGCTGGAGCACCAAGACCCTGTCAGCCACACAGCTCAGAAGAAAATGGAGGAAAATCAGAAAGAAAAAAAAATTTTAAATAAATTAATTAAAATTTAACAATTATTAAAATCAAAAAAGTATTTTAAAAAGTATTAAAAAAAAGAAGAGAGCATCCAAACCAATAAAGAAATCCACCAATGATAACAAGCACTGAAAACTATACTAAGATAAAGATCAAAACCAGAAACAAGTCAGTCACAGACATCAAACCCCAAGTCTACAGTTGCTTCCAAAGTCCATCGCCTCAATTTTGGGTTGATTCATTGTCTATTCAGGTATTCCACACATGCAGCATACTTCAAGTTGCTTGTGGGGATTTAATCCTCTACTCCTGAGGCTGCACAGAGAAATTTCCTTTTCTCTTCTTTGTTCACACAGCTCCTGGGGTGCAGCTTTGGTTTTGGTCACACCTCTGTGTGTAGGTTGCCCTCTGGCTTCTGTTTCTTCCCAGACAGTACTGGGTTAAAGCAGTGGCTGATTAGGGAGCTCTGGCTCACTCAGGCCAGGGGGAGGAAGGTGTATGGTAGTTATAATTGGAATGCAGGATGAGCCTGCAGTGGCAGAAGCCAGCCTGACTTTGCAACAGCCTGAGGCGCACTGTGTGTTCTCCTATGGAAGTTGTCTTTGGATCACGGGACCCTGGTAGTGGCGGGCTGCACAGGCTCCTGGGGGTGTCAGGGGGGGTGTGGTTAGTGACCTGTGCTTGCACACAGGATTCTTGATGGCTGCAGCAGCAGTGTTAGCATTTCATGCCTGTCTCTATGGTCTGAGCTTATAGCCTGGCTTGCTCTGTCTCTGGAACTCATTTAGGTGGTGCTCTGCCTTATGTGGGCAGACAGGGAAGGAATCCCCTCTCCTCGCGCACCCCGAAACAATGGTCTCTTGCCTCTTAGGCTGGTCCAGACTTTTTCTCGGACTCCCTCCTGGCTAGCTGTGGCGCACTAGCCCCCTTCAGTCTGTGTTCTTGCAGCCAAGCCCAGTCTTCTCCCTGGAGTCTGACTCTGAAGGCTGAGCTGCAGCTCCCAGCCCCCACCTGCCCCAGTGGGTGAGCAGAAAAGCCTCTCAGGCTGGTGAGTGCTGGTAGGCACCGATCCTCTGTGCAGGAATCTCTCTGCTTTGCCCTCTGCACCCCTGTTGCTGCACCCTCCTCTGTGGCTCCAGAGCTTCTCCCCCTCCACCCACCCCCCTGTCTTGGCCAGTGAAGGGCCTTCCTAATGTGTGGAAACTTTTCCTCCATCACAGCTCTCTCCCAGAGGTGCAGGTCCCATCCTTATTCTTTTTTCTGTGTTTTTTCATTTTTCTTTTGCCCTACCCATGTACGTTGGGAGTTTCTTGCCTTTTGGGAAGTCGGAGGTCTTCTGCCAGTGTTCAGTAGGAGTTGTTCCACATGTAGATGTATTTTTGATGTATTTGTGGGGAGGAAGGTGATAGCCACCTCTTACTCCTCCGCCATCTTGGAGGTCTCCTAACTGTTTTTTAATCAGTCCATTCTACTTTAAGTCATTTCTGCCTTGGGTCCTGTGTACTGTGTCCAGATGGTCTCAACACCACAGTGCTCTCTCAGGGCTGCCTCCTTGAAGTAGCTCCCACTGTGGAAACTGGGCAAAATGCCTAAAAGCTGTTAATCAATAAAAATGAGAGGTCCCAGTTTTCGTAAAGAGTTCAGATTCCACATCTCCTCTTGAGAAGGATTGCTGTCCTTAAAATCCTGTTCTTCAAGTACTCAGGCATAACCAATGAGCTTCAATTAAATATATTCCTCTCATATTTAAAGTGATACCTGGAATGAGTTTGATAAATAGACCCAAATTTTAATCTCTCTCTCTCTCTCTCTTTCACACACACACACACACACACACACACACACACACACACACACTACAACTTCACTTTTACTCATGTACACTCACATACGCTTTTGTAAGTGGAATAGCAATGGTTATAACTGAGGAATACAGTATCACTAATGCTCTATTATGCTCATGTAAAGGGGTTTAATTGTTGTAAGAGAGCCCACTGGACCTAGAAAACTAGAATACCTGAGTTCAAATCCTGTTTCTGCTGCTTAATAGCTACATAAATTGGTAACCAATTAGAACCTTTCGATGATTGAGTTTCCTCTATTGTAAAAGAGTGATGGTATTGTCAACATGTTAGTACTGTTGCTAGGACTAAATAACATGAAATATATAAAGCATCTTGAACAGTGTCTTGAATATGTTGACATTCAATAAATATTACCTCTTAATTGTTCTATATTAGAAAAGATTGAGATCTTCTCTCATTGACATTTTCAGTGACATGGAGGGAAGCTGTATAAAAATTATAGAGGCTAAAGAGTCTAGAAAGGTATTTAGCCTATTTTTAGCTTGATTTCTTCAGTTACATAAGGAGCTGTGATAGATAACTTCTTTCAGCTCTAAGATTCTATTATTCCATCACTACATTTTTGTCTACAGGCAAAACAGAGAAGTGATTCTAGACAAATTACTGGTTTATTATTCAGTATTTGAATATACTGATTCAAAAAAAACTAAAGCAAAAAGGCAAATTACTTAATAGACACAGATGTCTTTTCCAGAATCATGTGAATAACTATTTCAATGATCACTTTTTTTTACAGGCATAATAAATGTCATAGTATTATATTAAGTTGTAAAACTTAGGAGAAAGTACAGAACATATTAATGCATTTATCAGACATAAGAACACCTTGTTTTTATAACTTGCATGTTAAGCAAATCCTGAGGCATGCCTTATGCTAGCCCAAATCTTTCATCATCAATTGAGGTGAAGTAGGTTAATATTTTCCTAGTATTATTTTGCATTCCTTCTCTCTAAGCTATGTACTAGCAACCATTAATAAATTAGTTTTCATTTCCTTTTTATATATAATAGTTAAGCATTCATTTCCAATTTGTCTGTAAGATGAGTGTTATTGCCCTTAAGCTATGCCTCTGGCTTGATCTTTTAATGTTTTAAAAAATATAATCTTGACAATATTTTTACTTCCTTGGGAGGTATCTTAGGTATTCCTTTATTAAATATTAATGAGTAAAATATATATGTATATATTCACACATACACATATATATCATTTTTAAAGTGTATCACTGTTAAATCTTATCTAATAAACAGATGTCATTTTAAAAGTGTATCACTGTTAAATCTTATCTAATAAACAGATGTCAAGGGACTATGATAAATATCTTTTAAAAATAAATCACTACTGGGACTTCCCTGGGTCCAGTGGTTAAGACTCCATGCTCCTAATGCAGAAGGCATAGATTCGATCCCTGGTAGGGGAATTAAGATCCTGCATGCTGCATGCCGCCCCCCCAAAAAAATCACTATTGTATAATGCAATGAAATGAATTAATCACATATAAATTTATATTATCTTTTATATGGTAAACCAGTTTTTCAGTTGGCCTACAGCAGTGCTTCCCAAACTTTTATACTTTATGGCACACGGAGAAAATGATCAAGATTTTTTAACCCTGGATTGAACTGTAAGAGTTGTCTACATATCGTTGAACATTAAAGTTCATTTCCTTTTGAGTATATTAAATGTTTTCAAGAAAATGAAATATAAAAATTATTATTGGGATAGCTGAGTATGTGCCACGAACATAAACATAAACCTTTACATCTGATTTTATGCTTAAGATGGCTATATTCAGTGTTTACCCAGATCTTTAAGTGATATATTCAGTCTTATTGGTAACTATCTTCAAGAAACTCTGCATAGGTAGATGATAAAAAAATTATAAACCAATATGTACTGCCATCCAAAAATATACGAGGAAAAGTGATATTTAAAGAATCCATATTTTTTTCTTAGTCTTCAGTTAGATAAGAAATGTTAAATATTGATAGCATGATTAGACTTAAATGCAATTGAAGTATTGCCCTAATTTAAGGAACTGACCTGTAGTTGTAGAGTAATACCCTTAAGTATCTGCCTGTTCCCTTTCTCTCTAGTCCCCCCTCAATCCCACTGGCAGTCAGTTGGACAGTTCACCATGTATTTAATATTTTTAGGACCCGGAATACCCTCTGGCAGCAGTATAGACTCCTTGCTATGAGAAGCAAGGGAACATCTGCAGTTGTTTAATGAGGTAGGTGTTCAGTTCATAGATTCTCCTTGGCCATGCATTAAAATGGTGGGTACTGGTTTGCTGCTCTTTGTATTTTCAGCCTACATGTGATGTGTGTGGCAAATTCTGCTTGAGCTTCCCTCTTTGAAGCTCCTTATGAAGCTAGAAGAAGCTGGCTAAGGTCTGAGCTGACCCCTGAAGAGAGGCAACCCTGTAACATATTTGTGGCATATTACTGGGGAAGCTCATGTCCATTGTAAGTCAATCATGGAAGAGAATAAAACTTCTACAAAATGAATGATGATTTTAGTTACACTTTATCCGTAGAACATATGCTTTCCTTTTTTTTTTTTTTTTTTTTTTTTGTCGATTAGAATAGAATAGTCTTAGAGCAGAAAACTTTCCTATTTTACTAATCTTCAACATTCATCAAGTATCTGACTCCTTACATGCTATATGCTAGGACCTATGCTAGTCACTGAAGTTAAAATGGTAAACAGAAATAGTTATGACAGTGATGAATTTACAAGGTGTTGTTCTAGCTTATTTATAGCATGTGACCATTAGACTATCATAAAGCTAACAGTTGCATAAAGAAATAAACTCTTAGTCTCATTGGATGGCAGTAGAACCAACTAAATTAAATATCACAGAGACAGTTTGATTGAAAAGCTAATATATGACTTTACATTTATCACAGCACAAATATCTTCTGTATCAAACAGGAAAACAATTTATTTTTTATTTGGTTAAAATTTTGTATGAGTGGATAAAATACTGCAAGGTAATTCAATTCTGACACTGATCACCAAGGATTAATACCAGACTCCACAGGTTAAAAAACAAGGGTCCCTAATCAAACTTACAAGCTTTTGCACAGCAAAGGAAACCATAAACAAACAAACAAAAAAACACTACAGAATGGGAAAAAATATTTGCAAATGATGCAAGTGACAAGGGATTAATCTCCAAAATATACAAATAGCTCATACAACTCAACAACAAAAAAACCAAACAACTCAATCAAAAAGTGGGCAGAAGAACTAAATAGACATATCTCCAAAGAAGACATACAGATGGCCAACAGGCACATGAAAAGATGCTCAACTTTGCTAATTATTAGAGAAATGCAAATCAAAACTACAATGAGGTACCACCTAACACTGGTCAGAATGGCCATCATTAAAAAGTCTGCAAATAACAAATGTTAGAGAGGGTGTGGAGAAAAGGGAACTCTCCTACACTATTGGTGAGAATGTAAGTTGGTGCAGCTATTATGGAAAACAGTAAGGAGGTTCCTCAAAAGACTAAAAATAGAGTTGCCATATGATCCAGCAATCCCACTCCTGGGCATATATCCAGACAAAACTATAATTCAAAAAGATACATGCACTCCAATGTTCACAGCAGTACTATTCACAATAGCCAAGACACAGAAACAACCTAAATGTCCATCAACAGACGAATGGACAAAGATGTGGTGTATATATATATACAATTGAATACTACTCAGCCATAAAAAAGAACAAAATAATGCCATTTGCAGTAACATGTATGGACTTAGAGATTATCATACTAAGTGAAGTAAGTCAGAAAAAGACAAATACCATATGATATCACTTATATGTGGAATCTAAAATATGACACAAGTGAACTTGTCTACAAAACAGAAACAGACTCATAGACATGGAAAACAAGCTTGTGGTTGCCAAAGGGGAGGAGGTTTAGGGGAGAGATGGAGTGGGAGTTTGGGGTTAGCAGATGCAAACTATTATATATAGAACAGATAAACAACAAGGTCCTACTGAATAGCACAGGGAACTATATTCAATATCCTGTGATAAACCGTAATGGAAAAGAATGTTAAAAAATGTATATATATGGGCAGGCACTGGCCATGAGGACCAACTGTGCACCAGGCTCCAGCAGATTGGAGTGGTGACAGTGGAGGGGACCTGCAGGCTGGCAGACCCCTGCACCTGCTGAACTGGAGCACCCGAGGATGTCTGCACTGAGAGAGGCCTGCCCACCAACCAAGGCCCTGCCGTAGCAGCCCGTTTACCCAGCAGCTTCCCGTGAACACCCAGCCCGCACTAGCTCCGCCACCATGGGGCCAGCTCAGGTTTTGCCCTGCGGTCTGCAGAAGCATTGCTGTATCTTACCAGACATGAACACAGCTCACTTATAGTAAGACAATTTTCTTAATTTGTCACTGCGTTCATCTCCATACCTGGAAACTGAAAAAATTCACAACAATGGCAGAAGACCACAAGAAGTTCTGTTACTATTTACATATTTACTTTGTCATTTTGAATCAAAAATATTGAAAAATGAAATTAAACACATATAAAATTTTTAAAAAAAATATATATATATATAACTGAGTCACTTTGCTGTATAGCAGAAATTAACACAACATTGTAAATCAACTATATTTCAATTAAAAAAAAGCAAGTGTCCCAGGGAGACTGCCCTCACTCCAGATGCTAGGTGCAAGTTCAGAGGTCCCCAGGCCACCTGAACTTCTAACCAACTGGCTACAAATCCTGGAGGTTCCCACAACCCCCTCAGGTTCTATAGTTCACTAGAACAACTCCAGAACTAGGAAAGTGCTTTAGTTATCATTACAGTTTTATTTTAAAGAATGCAAATCAGGACCAGCCAGGTGAAGAGACACAAAGAGCAGATTTGAGAGGGTCCTGAACACACAGCTTCCATGCTCTTTCCCTGTGCAGTCAGAGTATATTAACCTCTGGGCACACTGTTGTGTTCACCCTCAGGAAGCACCAACACGCTTCAGTGTCTAGAGATTTTATTGAGGTTTCATTACCCAAGTATTATTGATTGAAACACTGACCACATGTTTGAACTCAACCTCTAGCCTATACTCTCCCTCCCCAAAGGGAGGTATCACATAGACTGATATCACATAGCTGAGAGCCCACCCTTCTTTGTGACGTGACCTGCCCCAGTCTTTGACATAAATATCTAAAGGCCCACCAAGAATCACATCATAGTATAAACTATCAGGGCCCACCATGAATAACAAAGGCACTCCTATCACTCATGGAAGTCCAAGGTTTCAGTTTCCTGCCCAGGAACCCAGGACAAAGACTAGACAAATTTTATTATACCAAGTGAACTTTAGCAGTAGGGAAGCAAAACAAAACTGTTTCCTTCCAATACAACTCCAACACCAACGTATTCATCCATCATGAATAAAAGAGCTTTTGGGCTTGTAAAGTAACATGTGCTACTTGGTACAGGTAGAGAACTATTACAAGATGTTTCCTCCAGTGGGTCGGACAAGAGTCCAGGAGGCATTATAAAGGGATTGGGGGATGTGTGTCATGAAGTTCATGATTAGGACCTGAACATGGTGGATTCTAAGAACTCAGCCCTGAAAAATTCCTGGGGAAAATAAAGATTGTCTTCAGGGAGCAACTCTACTTTTTCTTGCTCCAACTACCTGAGGAAAAGCTAAATATGTTGGTTGAGTCTATTTCAGCCCAGAGGAGATTAGGGAAGCCGAGAGGTTTCCTTCTGGTGCCTGAGTAGGAACCTGACAACCTGATTCTGTTGATTTGCTCCAATAAGATTAATACATCTGGGACACAGCTGAAATTGGATTCATCAACACATGATTAAGTTTTCAACAGTCAATATTATTCTCCAAGAAACATCTGTCTCTTTTAAGCATAAATTTGGTACTTAAATATGAATATGATAAGAATCACTACACCTGCATGTTCAAGTGCTTTAGTGGTGATCCCAATCTCTCCCATTCTCCAACAGAACATGGTATATCTTCTGAAAGATCATTATGATAAGAAGAGAATGATCCAGGGATTTCCACTTGAGTTTTCCTATCCTGATGACCCTCACTCCATGATTCAGGGATAAGGGGTGAGGACTGCCATTCATTGTAAATCTGTATGCACTATGCTAGTTACTGAGGTAATAACTCAGTACGAGGATGAACAGGATGGATTCATAGTCTCATCTATGCCACTGGAACCAACGTGAGACAACTTGGACCAAAACTACACTTATTACTTAAATTCCATAAGTCTCCTCTCTGATAAGTGTACCAATGTGGCATTCAGAATCTCTCTAATCATCCCCTAAATTTTTATTATTTCTCTTACATCAGTGCATAGTTACCTTGATAAAGACCACAGCTTCCTTTGAAGATGAGTAAAAGGAATATTTACAGAATGCAGGTATGATGTTATTAAGGCCACATCTCAAGTGTAATTGGCCTCCCCTTCACTCAAAGGGATCTTGATATCATAAGAGCTGATGGTATCCTACACTGCATCTTTTGTCCAAGTTGAAATCAGTAAATCAACTGTAATGGCAGCATCTTCCATCTTTATCCTCAGACTATAGAGGATGAATACTCTTTTCCATGTCACTGAAGATATTTTCAAGGATGCTAATACTCACTTCTCCAGTATATTTCTCAAGGGTTTTTTTAAAAAAACTTTTCCAGAGACCACAGTTAACTAGTGGATAAGAGGGTACTCCTTAAACTCAGTGTAACATTCCCATGGACATACTTTTGCAAATCCATTCTTTAACTGGCACTTCATAAACTTTGTCACAACATGACAGCACAAGTAGAAAGTGATAATATTCTTTGTAACACAGGGCATCCAGCCACCTCAAATCTCACATTCTCTCCCAACTCATGGCCTGAGAGGACAAATATCTTTGTATACTTATATTTTAACTGGAGCAGATTTGTGTTTTACACTAAAACAAAATCAAATAATTCTGTAATCTCAAATTCATTCATCATAGACCACCATAAGTCTAGACTTGACCAATCAACAAAATAAAAAACGAGATGCATTCTTACCACCTAGGTTAATCCAGAGTCTTGGGTAAGAAATTCAGTCTCAATTAGGATTTGTCCCATCTTCTTTTTTTCAAGTAAATTCAAAATTCATATTTGTACATCTTCTTCAAGTTCAGTGATTTAGTTACCAAATTCTCAGTTTCATTCCTCTCAAGGGAGTATACCAAGTTTGTCCCTTGGGTATGCAATCATCTGACTTCAGTTATAGGTCTGGAGGTAATGGTAAGTGGCAGTGGTGGGGCATAAAGGAAGTTGGTATCTTCTTGCAAGGTTACTGCGTTAGGTGTGGTTGTTACATGATATTCCATCAAGACAGGACCAGCATCCTCAGACAGGTGAGAAAGGGCCAATTCTGTTACTAATGGGGGCTCAGGGGCATCTGGGAATATGGGGTACCTGTAGTTGTCTCAATTCTTCTAAATGTCACAATTCTTCCTAGTGGGTTCCAATGTTTCTTATTCATTTTCTGTTTTTTACATAAGGAAACTGAAAATGATAATTAAACTTTATGCATGGAAGATACAAACCCTTTTCTAATATTAGTTCCAGTACCTCTGAAACAAGTGATGAGTTTCATTCAGGGTAAAAAACAAACAAACAAAAAAACCCTCCATTGTTCTATGACCCAGTAAGCTAAGAAATTAAAACCCTGAGCCTAGTAATTTCCTCATATAACTTGCTCAATGCAGGTAGTAGTACAAACACTCCCACCATGGCCAATTTCAATCCACCAACATGATAAAGTACAGAAGAAATATGCACAATAAGCCCTGATCAGCTGATGTGAGGTGGCTTCAGCACATCACTGAGTGTTTCCCAAAACCATGCTATTCAACTGGCAAGACAGGAGAGCCGTGATCAAGAACTTGAGGAATCAGGAAGGTGCTGTCAAAGCTGCAAACTCCAAAACCTTACTGCATCTGCAAAATCTTATGCCAGCAAAATGGATGCTATGCATACAATCTATCTCCCAAATCAGAATACTAGCTACAGATGAGTCAGGGAAATGTAGTGTTAGCTCTTTAGCTTCTTCATTATAAGAAATTATGCTTGACCTGTGTTAGAATTATTATGGAGCTAACCAATGTAAGTTATATATCACACTCATTAATAGGGGCTTAGACTGTTTTACATAGATATTGTACAGTGAAGATAAGAATTATGTATTTGTATCTATGTGTGTAGATATATGAGCATGTTAAAAATACCAAAGAATATACACTGGGTTGTTAACTCAGGTTATATGGCTTGAAGGAAGATCAAGAAGGAGAGAAGCAGGGAAGTCATTTTAAAAAGTAAAACAGGGGACTTCCCAGGTGGTCCAGTGGTAAAGAATCTGCCTTCCAATGCAGGAGACACGGGTTGGATTCCTGGTCAGGGAATTAAGATCCCTTGTGCCACGGGGCAACTAAGCCCATACTCCACAACTACTGAGCTCGTGTGCCTCAGTGAGAGAGCCCAGGTGCTGCAAACTACAGAGTCCACACACTCTGGAGGTCACGCACCACAACTAGAGAGAGAAAACCCACACGTCACAACTAGAGGGAAGCCTGTGCACAGCAACAAAAGAGCCCACGTGCCACAAAGAAAGGTCCTGCATGCCTCAAGGAAGATCCTGCGTGTTGCAACTAAGACCCAACAAAGAGAAAGAAAGAAAGAAAGAAAGAAAGAAAGAAAGAAAGAAAGAAAGA
>NW_020837954.1:22933549-22969415 GCF_003676395.1 Aethalodelphis obliquidens | reverse complement strand
AAAGAAAGAAAGAAAGAAAGAAAGAAAGAAAGAAAGAAAGAAAGAAAAAGGAGGGAGGGAGGGAGGGAGGGAGGGAGAGAGGGAGGGAGGGAGGGAGGGAAGGAGGGAGGGAGGGAGAGAAAGAAAGAGAAAGAGAGAAAGAGAGGAAGGAAGGAAGGAAGGAAGAAAGAAAGAAAGAAAAGAAAGAAAGAAAGAAAGAAAGAAAGAAAGAAAGAAAGAAAAAGAAAGAAAGAAGAAAGAAAGAAAGAAAAAGATTTAAAAAGAAAAACAGAAACAGCAACAACAAAAATCTAAATTAATCAACATAGGCAATCCTATAAATACCTAATTATGCACAAAAGGAAATAGAAAATACTGTGTTACATCTTTATCTACTAACTTGTAAGGATATTCATGAAAAACATGATCAGATAAAAAGTAGTATTCAGAAATAGTTGTAGTATAATTCAATTTTGTAAAAAATCCACAAACAAACCACCCAGGTAAGAATATATGGTGTGAGTATGTTTGTATGATTAAAAGAAAGACATGAAAGGACATAAACTAAGCCCTTATTGTTAGTTGAACTGTGTGTTTTATTTTTACTATAATAATATACTAATTTTATAATTAAAAAATTAAAATATAGATAATTCAAAATTCTCTTATGAGATTCCATCTCCATGATTGGTTGAGTCACATAAATGAAATGAAAATTAATATCGTTCTACTATTTTGTGAATGAAGTTTCAATAGTATATGCATTTTCACAAGAATGAATCTTATTTGAGCCCCCAGAGAGCAAAAACAAATTGTAAATAGTAAGAAGCAAATAGAATAAATTGCTCCAAGAGAGTTTTGATTAGATAGTGAATGAACATTCTCAGGGTAAGAGAGGTCAACAGCTTCTATTAATGCATATGAAATATATTCAGCAAATGACACAATCGGAGAAGAACAAAAATTGTTTTGCAGGAAGCCATGGTGACATGAGCAATCTTTTCTTTAACTGACTATGTATTACGTTACATCTTCACTCTTCAGTGTTACAAGTATTGATGGAAATGTTTTTTTCTGGACTAGTATTATCCTGCTGAGATTTCTGAAGAAAGAAATAAGTAAAATGCTTATAACTAAAATATATCAGATCCTCTTTTCCATTATTTAGAGAAGATACTATTGTAA
Source organism: Aethalodelphis obliquidens (assembly GCF_003676395.1). Taxonomy (NCBI): domain Eukaryota; kingdom Metazoa; phylum Chordata; class Mammalia; order Artiodactyla; family Delphinidae; genus Aethalodelphis; species Aethalodelphis obliquidens. Next base: position 22,968,251 of record NW_020837954.1, on the reverse strand, counting down.
CAAGGAAGCCCATTGTATTTTTATCTGCATTTCCTGGCATGGTATGGAAAAGATGTCAACTTCTTCACCAGTTTCCTTCTTCTCACCTCTTTATTGCAGATGTTTGAAGTTTAAAACCTTAGATATGCTGAGGAAAGAGTACATTACACTGAATACACCATCTCAACAGGACAACTAGTGTGTCCTTTGGATATAGGACCTGTCCTCACCTCTATGGCAGTCACTTAATGATTCCTACAGTATCAGAACCAGAAGGTAGAAGATAATCCCATTTTATAAGATATACTTGGGACTCTTTAAGTTTTAGAATAGCAGGCCATATGGCATTCTCTGGTTTGATTTAAAATCATGAACAAAACATATATACTTTATTTCATTTTATTATTTTTTAATACTTTTAATTTGATGCTGGTGTATTAGGAATGTCTGTGATGCCTCAAAATTTTTGAGGTAAATATGTAATAACCAAAAAATATTTATAGCCATAATAATGATAAATAGAAGTACTACAACAGATTGTATTCGGAAATAATAAAGATAGGCATATGTCTTACAAATTGCGGGAAAAATACATAAACACCCTGTAGCATATTGTTTTTCAGCAAATACGGGAGATAGCACAATATTAATAGAAGACGCTTATCAAGGCAGAAACCAAACTGTCATTTGTTCCAGCTCAGGATACTGCCAGTTGGTACATTTTTTAGGTGGGAAATAGCTGTTCAGGTATGTCAAACAGGCTGTGAGGCAAAAGTAGATTATGAGGTTGTTTATTCATATGTCGTTATAATTTTAATTCCTTCATCCTCTTCTAGTGTTTTGGAGTCTCCTCTGCTTTAAGTGCACATTTTATGTCTATCTATCTATCTATCTGGGTTTGGAGTCTTTTCTGTATCTCTTACCTAATATGAATACATAGGTAGATGATAGAGAGATAGAAAGAAAATTTGAGATTATTTTGCTCTCATATGTATTAGTAAATTAGCCATATATAAATAAAAAGTAGGCCCATAACAGATGCATTGAGAAAAATGAGAGCAATTTAGACTAAGGAAGTACTTTTCTCTAAGAATAGAAGTTGCCACCAATGTATGTGCTGATTTGTGAGGTTGGGGAAGGGGCTCTTTTTTGGAGGCTATAGATAAAAGTTTGAATTATCTCCTGTCAAATGGAGTTCCTGCCTTGACAGAAGAGATGGACCAAATAACCTCTAAACCTAACCCCTGCATCAGACTCTATGGTTGTACTTTCTATTCAAATTATCATAATTCAAAATCTATTATTATAAGCCCAATGAGCTAAAATTTATGTGAGAAATGAATACATCATGGTGTACCATACAGAGACATGCAGTGTTAAAGCACAAAGAAATACACCTGAATCCTACTCTTAGATCCTTAATTTTTCTGCCAACAAAATTCTATGAGTGTAGGGAAGTTTCTTAAGTATTCTGAGGATTATTTTAACACACACACAACATAAATGCATATACACATAAATAAATTCTAGGTTAGTCTAGGCAAACATCCAGGATCCAATCAAAATCCATGCATGACATTTGGTTTTAATGTCTCGTTTGTTTATTTTGATTTAGAAAGGTCCAAGCACAACTTTTTTTTTTTTTTACATCTAAGACGATGATATTGACATTTTTAGAGTCTAACCCAGGTATCTTATAGAATATTCCACAGTCTGGATTTGATGGATTGCTAATAATTTGCTTCAGATTAAATATTTTGGCAAGAATTCCATATAGGTAATGTCTTGTACTTCATATTACATTCTACCAGGAGACACACAATATTAGTTTGTTCCATTTTGATGATGCTAAATGGGATCCCTTGGTTTAGGTGGCATGCACAGAAGATAAGGTTCATTTTTGGTTCTACAATTAATGAATGATCCATAAGTGATAGTTGAGACCATGTGAATATACTTGGCCTTAACAGCTTTTAATCAAGAGTCTACTGACTATCCTTACTTGTATCCTTAAGAGTATCAATTATTATACTGGTGAATGTAAAATAGTAATTTTCTAGTTCCATAATTCCCTGTGCCTTTGTTGGTATTCTGAAAAAAGGGTCCCTCCAACTTTAATTCTGAGAATTGTAATGGATTCATGAATTATTTTCTTAGGTGTTAACTATCCATTACCATCATTTATTCTTTTGGATACTCTCCTTGCACAGATTTGGCCAGTGGGAGCCCTTCAAGCCAGTTCATCTGAACGTTTTGACATGGCTCTGCCAGTTAAGAATTCTTTTGATTATTCTCACAAGATATACCCAACAGGGACTCACCTTGTTTTTTCCCTATCTCAGACCTGGTATTAGTCATTTCTTCAAGGAGTCCTGGTTCCTTTTCAGTAGGGAATTGTATTTAGGAATATCTAAGCACTAGTTATCGCTGTTGCTATTGTGGTGTCTTTGCATTTAAATTTTGAGATACTTTTGGTGAAATGAGCTAGGATTTATATATATTGATATAATCATATTGCTACAGTATTGTATGTATATACGAAGACATTGCTAGAGTATTGTATATATATATACAAAGACCTATCTAATAAAATGTTTCAGAAAAACTGACTATAGAGAAAATAATGAGCTTTGCTTTTCTGAGCCAATCTGAGAATCTGTTTCTTTAATATGTGAATAAAACCCATTCACATTAATGGATAGGACTGAAATAGTTGCTTGAAACTCTACCATATTATTCTATATTATTCTGATTCTTTCTCTGTGTGTTCTTTTTTGTTTTGTTTTGTTTTTTGTTTTTTGAAAGTGTTTCTAGTTTTATCCTGGTTGTTACCTTTACATTTTTATAATGCTCTCAGTTTACCCCTTCCTTATTTTGGCTTCTACAAATTGGATTGCCATATTTAAATGGTATCCTTTGGCTCCCACCTATTACCTAGTTATGTTGTTTTATTTTTTTCAGAATATATAGTATTTACATAGTATTTTTCTGCCCTTGTTCCCATCTTAGTGTTAGCCTTGAATCTCCAATTGAATGTATTTAATTCTCACTAGGAATCCCTTTGCTGAAGTTTCCCCAGTCTTGTCTTGGTTGGATAAAACTCATCCTACAAAATATTCTTCAGGAAGGCTTCAAGAATACAGTATTCTTTGAGTTCTTGTACATTATTTTTTTCCTTAGTCTCAGGTAAAAGCCCAGCCTCACATACATCGATGTACTTTTAATTTTAGCTATATGTACAATGGACAGGTGCACACAAGCTCAGAGTCACCTTGCACTGAGAATTTGGTCCCAAAGTGCAAACAATGTATGTATTTTCATCTTCTCCCCCAGACTTTCCTTGATGTTGCAGTCAGCATACAAGTACAACCAAATGGCAAAAGAAATAATACCATCTCCAGCTAAATCTCTACCAAAGGACAATGGAAGCAGTGGATATATTTTCCACCCTCCCCTCCTCAGAATACCTCTGGGAGGTATTCTGCACACCCCTCAGCAAATGTGGTGAATTACGTGCCCACTGCTCATAGAAGTACTTCCCTATTGCACACTTAGTCTTTAACTACTTCCCTAGTTCTTCTCCCAACTCCCTCCCTCCAACTTTATGGAGTCACTTCCCAAATAATTAAAACTGCACTTAAGTGCTTATCTCAGGTTCTGTTTTCAGGAAAACTCAAGCTAAGAAAGTTGGTACAAGAAATTATTCTAAAAAGCACACTCTATGATGGGGTTCTAGAAAAGAATCACTCATCAGTCATGTGACAATAAATACTGCCTTGTTTGTAGTGATAATCCCTAGTGTGTTATTAAAGGGATCTAAAGCCTCAAGGTGGTGAGGTTGTTAAACTGCTTTTTTATTCGAGACCAAAGAATTAACCTACTGTATTCATTAAGAGGTCTCAGAGGACATTCCTTTTATCAAATCAATAATGAAGGAATTAATGTGACAGCATATTTGAGAAGCACTGTGGTGGCTGCCACCTATAACTCAAAATTGACAGAAAGAGATGATACCTTGGAACTGATCTCATTAGTTTAATGTGAGTCATAGAACTCTGGATAAGAAAAGTGAAAACACTTAAACTACTCATGTGTCTGAGGCAAGGTGGATATACTTGACATCATGAGTAGTAAGGTTGAAATAGAAACCAAGGATCCATTAATAAACATGGTACACAATGAATGGATAGTCAACAAGGGTAACTTTAATTGTTTTTCCCGGAAAAAAAAAACTAGTGAATGGAAGTTCCATCTAGTTCCTAACTCTTGGTAAGTACTGAGTCAGAGGATATGAACTGAAAAGGAAGTTGATTTCCTTTGAAAAAGAGCCCTGTAATATCACCACAAGTAAGTATTCTCAATCCTTCTCCAAACGTACTTGCTGACATTTATCAGACTAGCTGTATATACTGGGGAAGGGAGATCTAGATTATATCTAGATTATTATTATAGATATATAATCTAGATTATATAAAACACTATGGTGACCACCAAGTTAGATTGGCACATATGAAGTACAGTTGATAAATGTACTGTTGCCAAATTTGTCTGACAGAGAGACCAATGAATCTGTAGCTTCAATTTGTGGTTATTTACCTAAGTTCTGAGTATGGAATTAGTATAGATATACCTTTCAGCTAACAGAACCCTCACTTTGGTTCCTGGACCTATAGAAAAAAAACATTAGTAACAGTCAAATGGAAATGCCTTAAACTGGTCTCTCCCCAGCCAAAAGAAGCTATGCTATATCAGGGTGGCATTGTAGAGAGTAGAACTACTTTCAGTAGTTTGGATACAGAATGGTGGTTCCCAGAATATCCCTGTTCATTTTACCTGCATAACCTCTGTAAAAATAGATGGATCATAATAGACTAAAAGGGACTATGATGTTAATTAATTAAATGGCAGCCCCAATAGTGGATATTGCACTGGTTATAGTTTCTTTATTGAAACAGATAAGCACAACCTCTGGCTCTTTTAATAAGGCTATTGATTGGAGAAATTACCCCCACCTGACCGAAGTAAGAGACATCCATCCAATAGCCCAGAGAACTTTTTAAGTGGTTTGAATTGAAGAGTGGTGGCTCATCTACTTATGACATTAGTGGAAGCAAAAAAGAAAGTTTTTATATCTGATGTATTTTGGCTAGATGAACCCAATTTTGTACATCCTACCAAGATGGAAGAATTTTGGAACACGCATATTTTCACAGCATCTATCTGTTTCATTGCCAAGATTCAATAAATAGTTTGAATTCTAAATGAATAAATTTAAAAATAAATAACATCAAAAATATAAATTAGTTATGAAAAGAGATGTGGCATCATAAATACTTGAAGAAAAACAAAACTAACCAATTATCGTTGTTGAATAAGAAGCAGCCTGCTTTTCAGCATCTATTAAAATGTCATACTATAATGAAAGCTAGTAGAGCCCAAAGGAAGGTGTAACACACAGTATAAATTAAGAAATTTGTCTCCGTGTTGAACATAGAGCCTTCTGTTCAATCAACAATCATCATTCATTAAAGAGTAAACTACATCACACTGCATGGGAAAGGCAGTGTTATTCATGAAGGATTCCCAAACCATGTGAACTGTCATTTTACACATAACCTCATTAGTAAGAAATCCAATTATATTATTCGCTTGACCAAATTAGGCCAGACGCTTGGAGAATAAGATTGGTACATATATCCAGAATCATAAGATAATCTTCTGAGCCCCAAACAAAAAATAACAACTGTTTTCCAAAGAGTCACATCTGGGGTGTCTCATAGCAAAATCCCCATAACAGTGAAAATGGGTACAATGTCCAATTTTCATCTGTTGTATGTGCTAATTCTGAAAATACACATGGCCTAATTTGCTATTCCAAATAAAAGTACTAGAGCATCTGTTCAGGTAAATCCATATTCGGGGAAGTTAACTGTGTTCCTTGGAGCGAGATTTTATGTTCTTTAAATAAATATGATTTCTACTTTAGAGAGTCTTTTATCAACAGTATTGGAAGATTTTGCTTTGCTAAGAAATTTTTCCTAAGGATTATGTCCTATGAATCTTTCAATACTGACAACATAAGGAAGGTCTGTTCACAGTGATATTCTGATTATAAATAGTGTGACTTTATATTAGTGTGACTTTTATTATAAATTGTGTGACCTAACATTTTTCCATGTGAATAAAGACAATATGGGTGACTTCAACTCTCTTCCATACTTCCTAGTTGCTTGTTCTTTTTGTTCTTTCCCTAGGCTTTAATAATTCTCAGGTCCCTCCTTTCATTATAACCATACTTACTCTTGATCCTTCTTTCTCAACAGACATCAGAAACTAAATCTCAAGACTAATAAAACATAGTGAAGCCAGTCAATTAATAGTTAAGCATTTTTACATTTGCTTATTTTTGTCATCATAGATTATATCATAGGACAATAGCTCAACCTCTCAATTACTGGACCTCCTAACTCCCATTGACCTTGTCTCTACCCCATCTTAACTACCATTCACTAGATCATGTCACTGCTGTATCACTTCAATCTCCTAGCTGCTTCCTAGGATTCTTCAAAAATAGTTTTTATTATAGCTCATCTCATAGTCTACAATTTTGTCAGACAAAGCTCCCAAATACTCTTCATATTTGGAAAGATTTTAAACTCAGTTTTTTGTGAAATACAGGAACAAAAAGTACAAATAAATATAATTAGTGACTATTTATTAGAGACTTCATTTAAGCCAAGCTTTGCATGTTGAATGCAGAAAAATAAAACTATAGTACAGTGTCTTCATACAGTAATTTTTATTTATTATTATTATCTTTAGCCTTATGATATGCAGTCACAACACTGTTTTCTAAAGTTACTTAGGTCACTGCCTACTTTCTTCCACATTCACTTCAATGTTGTTATGTGATTCATCGGTAATACAGTTAGATACCTATGTCACAGTCTACATTTGCCTTATGACTTGGCATATTTTTATTGTTTTTGTTGTTATTTGAATGTGTTAAAAATTATTCTGTGACATGCAGTTCGATGGGTTTTGACAAATGAATGGAATCCTGTATCACCAACTAAGTAACTTTGAAAACAGTTCCATCATAAAGCCTGCCTTTATGAACAATTCTATCCCCCACTCCTAACCTTTTTTCAGTATTTTAAAGGTATTTCATCACTATTTCCTTGCTCTATTATTTGCCATGAGAAATACTCACTGATCTGCACCTTAGTTCCTCTGTATACATCTTTTTATTTTTCCTGGCTGCTTTAAGATTTTCTTTTCATCACTGGTTTTGAGCAATTTGATTGTGACATACCTTGGTATAGTTTTCTTCATTTTTCTTGTGCTTTGGGTTTATTGAGGTTCTTGGATATTTGGGTCTATCATTTCCATCATGTTTGGAAATGTACCGGCCATCATTTCAATTTTTTTTTCTGTCTAATCCCTCCCCACTGAAAGTCTACAGTTACATATACAGCAGTGTGCTTGAAGTTGACCTACAAACTACTGATACTCTTTTCATTTCTTTAAAGTTTATTCTCTCTAATTTTATTTTGCATAGTTTCTATTGTTATATCCTTACAGTCCTTAATGTCTTTATCTGTAATATCTGACATCTATACTATTCAGAATTTTTTACCTCAGATATTATGGTTTTTACATTTCAAAGTCTGATTTTTTTATTTTTTAATTTATTTTTTTATATTAAAATGTTTTTAAAAAATTTTTATTGGAGTCTATTTGAGGAAGCTTGATTTTGATCTTTTTAAAATATCTTCTATGTCTCTACTTTTTATTTTAATTTTGACAATTGTTTTAATGACTTTTTTGATAATTCAGACATCTGTGTCAGTTCTGGGTCTTGATTGGCTTTTCTCCTAATTTTGGGTCTTTTTTCCTGGCTCTTTGTATGCCCAGTAATCTTTGATAGATTCCTGACATTGTGAATTTGACTTTATTCTATAACGGATAATTTTTTTATTCCTAAAATTCATCTTGAACTTTGTTCTAAAGTGCAATTAAGTTACTTGGAAATGGCTTGTTCTTTTGGACCTTGTTTTTATGATTTGTTATGTAGATCTAGAGCAGTGCTCAGTCTAAGGTTTGTTATTCCCTACTTCTGAATCAAGATCTTCCTGGATACTCTGTTCAATGTTCCATGAATTCATCAATTTTTCCAGTTGATTTGGTAGGAAAAGACACTGTTCACGGTGTCTTGCTAGAACATCAGGTACTATTCTCCTTTTTTTATTATTATTATTACATGGTTATTTCCCTGACCTCAGGTAATTTCCTCACATGCATATGCTGAACAGTAATTTGCTGGACAATTTAGATGGACATTCTGCAAGTCTCCTGTAGTCTCTCTCTATGGTGTTCTCTCCCATGACTCTATCCTGTGAACACTGCGTTTCTTGGTCTCTCCAGACCCTCAGCTCTGTCCCCTCAACTTAGAGAATGTGCTAGGGCTCTACTTCAGTTTCCACTCCCTGCACTGTGGCTTGGAAACTCTTTCAAAGCAGTAAGCTGGGCAGTAGTAGGGCTAGCCTTATTTGTTTCCCATCTCCCTTTTCTTCATTGCTTGGTGTCCACTGTTTTGAAAACCATTGTTTCATTTTTTTTCTGTTTTATTGTTCTTGCTGTTGTCGTTGTTTCAGGCAGAGTAAATCCAGTCCCTGTTACTCCATCTCGGGCAAAAGAAGAATTTTCTGGTCATGACTTGAGATAGAAAACACGAGAAGGAATCCATTTTTGGCCATGGGCAGAGTATTCTCAAATTCAATTTACTATCTTAGTATTTGGGTCATTCAACATCCCCTGAGGTAAAATTCTAAGCTGTCTCTTATTTTTTCTTGCATAATACATACAAGAGGCTGTGGTTGTTGCCAGACATTGGCCTCTTGAAGGAAGGAAGTTCTTATGAGGCATTAACCATATATCCCCAGTTCATCATAGGCTTGATGGCTAAGCTCTAAAGGATTAAGAATGGAAAAGTCAGGGGATTTTATTTCTATCATCATATATTCTTTCTTTTTTTTTTTTTTTTTTTTTTATGTGGAGGGCTCTCCCACAGGATAGCACTACTTGTCATTCTTTCCAGCTCTGTCTCCTCCTCAAGACACAAGGGATCATTATTTGATTGATGAGTTTAGGTGCCAGAACTCAAACCTCTTTTCTCCTATTTTTTCCTTTTAGCTTATCTTTGGAGCATACTCATATGCTTGGATTCTCTGTGATGTAAGCTTTACAAAGACATCTCTGCTTTTTATTTTTCCTGAGTTTTCACTACATGATGTGTTATGCAAATCTGTGGAGCAAATCTTCTTAAAGGAAAACCAACCATCCAACCAAATTCTCTACCTGTATATTGTTTTATTCCATTCATCTTTTTCCTCAACACACTTTAAAAATTTGTATAATAGAGATCAATGCTCTGGGCAGAAAATTCTTTAAACAAGATAATTGGGTGAAAAAAGTAAGGGAAGGAGAACTTAACTCAGTCTTTTGCTACCCCTTGGCCTCTCTAATGTCTATTGCTAGAGCATTTCAAATTCTTCTGAGCCTCTGGAGCATAGAGGCTAGAGGCAGTCCAAATAGAGACGTAACCAAATTTTAGTTAGAGACACACTTATAAAATTAGTTTTAAAGCCTGTTCTGAGATTTCTGTCTTATTTCAGAGAGCCTGGGGACAACCAGTGAGTACAGTCATTTTTTACAACAGGCGATGAGGAATTCCTACATCCATTCATGGCTAACAAAAGAGCATTCCAAAATTTGAGGTAAAGAGTACAGATGCTGACAATGTTTGGAAATCCAAACAGGGATGGATGGTGATGAGTGGGCAGTTTCCAAGATGCTACACTCATATTAAGCAGTAAAAAATTTAGCTTCTGGCAAGAGTAAGGAAGGGCACTGTAACAGTGGTGTTCACCAAACCTCCCATTTCCTCCCTTACCTACACCAGCCTCCCTGGCAGTTAGATTGAGGTCATGTGGCTGGTTCTGGCCAATGACACATGAGTAGCAGTGATTTGACACTTCCTGGTTAAGGCACTGAAAGACCTGCCTCTGATTCCCTAGGTTTATCTTTCCACACCTACATGATGGAGAAAGCTACTTATTCCATAATCACCCATCTACAGGGTAGTGGTGCTAATTCACTGAGGATCTGAGTACTCTGTAGACCGAAGCACCACATGACCCATGTGGAACTCATGGTGTATAGCTGAGCAAACTTTCATAGCACTGAGCCACTGATATTTTGGATTTGTTTATTTTCACAGCATAAATTAGGCTATACTGACTTATACAGGCCTCAAACCTAGAGAGTCAGAGGGTATAAAGCAAGAAGTACACTTTAGAAAAAAAAAAGAATAAAGCTAACAAAACTTGTATATAAGATCAGGATTGAACTTAATATTTTATCCCAGAATTGTAGATGCAAGCTTTGTATATATTTCTTGTCTATATTCAATATCATTTTAATCAAAATATTAAATTAAGGTTCAAAGGACCCCAAACTGTGAGGGTAGGAACATTATATAAATTTAGTTCTAAGTAAAGTCTGGTTAAGAATAGTGTGCTAGGGCTTCCCTGGTGGTGCAGTGGTTGAGAGTCCACCTGCCAATGCAGGGGACACGGGTTTGTGCCCCGGTGCGGGAAGATCCCACATGCCGTGGAGCGGCTGGGCCCATGAGCCATGGCCACTAAGCCTGCGCGTCCGGAGCCTGTGCTCCGCAACGGGAGAGGCCACAACAGTGAGAGGCCCACGTACCAAAAAAGGAAAAAAAAAAAAAAAAAAAGAATAGTGTACTATAATAACTATAATATTATATTAATAATCAAAACATTTTTTAGAGTGTGTGATTAAAACACAAGGAAACCCATTTTTATGATGAATTTTGCAATAAACATGGTTTGTTTTGCTAAAATTTTAATGTGCATACACTTCTCGAAAATTAAGATTAGATATTCCTTTTATTGTAACTCACTTAAGTTAAACTTTTAAACAATTCATGACTATCTTCTTCTTGAAGAAAGACCTGCAATACTTTCAGTTCCAACTGTCCTAGAAAACCAGGGTTTCAGCACTATTGTTATTTGCTTTTTTAATCTGTAGGATAGTGGTAGGATAGGATACTAACCTTGTCAGTTTTCATTTATTTTTTAGAAAAAAATGAGCTGAATACTGGAATCTTAATGCACTCACTTTCATTAAAAGTAGTTTAGAATAATTATATTTCTATAATCTTTAAGCTACACTTAACATTCTCCTTCAGATTTATTCATTATAAAATTAACCATTAATCAGTAGAAAAAATGTGGTATGGGTAAATTAAACTCTTTGTAATAATGAATCTCACAAACTAGACAGTACTAAGGCATTAATTCATATCTCTTAACTGCCTTAAAGAATATAGTAGTATCACATAGGAGGGAAATTACCCTGGGATTAAAATAGCCAAAAGAAACAAAACTTTCTGAGTACGTTTCCTATCACTGTAAATACACTAAAGACAAAATAAGGACTCAAATATTTAGTCTTCTCCATCCCTAAATTCACCTGGGTATTCTCATCCCTTCCTAACTTCTAAATAGTTATCTAAGAGAATCTTGCCTGAGTTCAGGGAACTGGTCCACACCATAGTGTCTGAACGTCACTGTCTTTCTTCCCACTCTTGTTGGTTAACATGAAATCTATGGTTTCTGCTAATATTAAAGCTATATTATATGTGAGACAGCTGCTGTGGACATACAAGCTGAGGAGGTTGATCCCCAGGATCATAGACACAGACCAAGGGCACAAGTGTTCAATGGCAAGGTCTTGAAAGAGCAGTGGTAATAGCACCCTGCCTGCCACTGTGCTTCTGACCGACATTGTAACCAGTCAGACTGACAACACTACCAAACAGCCATCCTGGGTACTAGTCATTCTGTGCTATCGTAGATAAGTACTTTAGCTCATCCTGTAAGTATTTTAGATTGTCTATGCATTACTACTGTGAAATTCTTGCTGTGGCACACAAGTATGGACTTATCGAATAAAGTGAGCAAATAGTCAGTGATAGACACTAATAATGTATCTAAATTACTTCCCTTTTTTTCTCTTGATTCAGTCTTTAGTTTCAAAAAAGCAATTTAAAGAGATGCTTTACTTTTTGCAGATTATATTCTAATTCAGTAAAAGTTTCCATGTAACCTAAAATTTGTGTCTATCAAACAAAAATATTACATCTTATAGTTTGTACTCTTTTAAATTTGTACTTTTATATTTTAAAATACAAGTAAAATTTCTGAGTGATTGTATTGAGTGATAGAATTGAAGTAAGCTTGGTTTATTTGTCTTGAAAAACACTGTACTACCACTTTTTTAAATCCAAAACTACTGATTAACTTTAGCAAATTGTAGAACTACAGGAGTTGGATATATAAACTGTATCAGTATGAAGATGGAGTAATTTCAAATCATTACAAATATGCTCTAGAAATGAACACAGGTAACTGAATCTGTGCATGTCAGGGATTGAATATACTTTTAACCAGGCGTTCTCCATATTAACTTTCACGTTACATACAATGTTTCTATCCAGTGCTAATGGGTAACGAATGAAAGTAAGTACAAAATAAAATACAAAGCAATAATAGATAATAAAATTAAGTTTTAAGAATTTCAAAAGCTGATTTGATATTACATATGGCACAAACTGCAGCAGTTGTCTTTATAATTTGAATAAAAATTTATTTTTCAAGGAGGAATAATTTCTTATGTATGATGTTTAGAATTTCCAGTGCATGGGCCATAATAAAAACCAGAGTGGGTAATAGTTGATTTAAGTATTTTCAAATTTTCCACAGATGAGGAACCACCTTTTCAACTGCACTAAGATACATTAATTTGACTGCCTTGTCCTTGGCACAAAACTGAGTTTTATAAAGTGAGAAAAAAATGCAATATTGTTATTGGCTATAAAACAAGAAAACTGGGCTTCCCTGGTGGCACAGTGGTTGAGAGTCCGCCTGCCGATGCAGGGGACACAGGTTCGTGCCCCGGTCCGGGCAGATCCCACATGCCGCAGAGCGGCTAGGCCTGTGAGCCATGGCCGCTGAGCCTGTGCATCCGGAGCCTGTGCTCCACAACGGGAGAGGCCACAACAGTGAGAGGCCCACGTACCGCAAAAAAAAAAATAATAATAAATAAAAATAATAAAACAAGAAAACTTTTGAAAACAGCAGAAATGCCAACAAAATTGTAAATGCTTTTATATTGAAACTCAACAACAGCAAATATTATCACCAATGGTTCTTTGAATTCTGAAGCTCCATATATTGCATTTTTCAGCCAATTTGCAGTAATATAACTGGGAATATTGGACAATTGAATTATCCATGCATGAGTACCTCATTTGGTTTTGCTGGTGGTAGACTTCAGGAGAGTGTCCAAGTGATGGGCCATGGGGGATGAAATCCAGCCTACCCTATGCTTGCTAAGCTGCAAACTCAGACATATGAACGCATCTGCCCAGAGAAAATGGCACATTGTACTAATTAGCATAAAGACATCTATTTTCTTAAGGTGCACCCCATGGGGCTGCATTTATCCAGAGGGTGTACCATTTCTGCTTTGTACAAACATTCCCTTTAGACTACTGAAATATCTGTAACTAAGAGACTATTTTAACCTCTAATTTTCTCCAGATCAATTTCTTAGATAGAAATTCACCCAGTATTTTATTAAAAATCCTTTCAACTTTTTGTTTCCTATGTAAATCATATAATAAAGAATCAAATAATTCATGCCTCTTGTCCATCCCTCCAATTATGGAGAACCAGTTTTAAATCACTATTTTTTGACACTTCTAACGAATAACTTCATATCAATAATATTTCTTTATATTTTCACATTTCCCATTACTCACTGCATGCTAGAGGAGAATGTACTTTCTAACACATTTATATTTTCTAATAAATTTATTTATTTATTTTTGGCTGTGTTGTGTCTTCATTGCTGTGCTCAGGCATTCTCTAGTTGCAGCGAGCAGAGGCTACTCTTCGTTGCGGTGAGCTGGCTTCTCATTGTGGTGGCTTCTCTTGTTGCAGAGCACAGGCTCTAGGTATGTGGGCTTCAGTAGTTGCAGCATGCGGGCTCAGTAGTTGTGGCTCATGGGCTCTAGAGCACAGGCTCAGTAGTTGTGGCTCACGGACTTAGTTGCTCTGTGACATGTGGGATCTTCCTGGACCAGGGATCAAACCCATGTCCCCTGCATTGGCAGGCGGATTCTTAACCACTGTGCCACCAGGGAAGCCCCACATTGATATTTTGATTGTTATCTTTGTACAGTTCTTCTTCGCCTCTTGAGTATCTGATCTTCTCCCTACTGAGAGACATCTATCTGGCTTAGAGAACATAAAGATTTGTTGCAGAAAAAAAAAAGAAAAAAAGAAAGAATAAGGTAATACTCACCTTCTTATACGCTAAATAGGATTATCCAAAAAGACTGCCACCTTGAGATCCATGCAATTGTCTTTTAAAAAAACTTCTAAATTGATTTCACCTCTTCGTTGTCCTACCCTTGCATTCTTTCTTTATCATGTCAATATAGAGTTCTCCAAATGTATAGAAAGAAAATATGCCTGCTTCTAATAATGGCTCAACAATAAAGGTGAAGGCAGGAAGGAGAGAATGGCATACAGGAAATCTCTCTATTGGATTCTGGGAGTTAAAGGGAGGGGAAATAGTGAGAGAGGGATAGGAAAGCAAGGCTGTCAGACAACTATGCTTCCCGGAAAGGAATTACATTAGAAATGTAGTGGAGACAATTAGCACAGAATGGAATTTTAGCCTTGGCTCCTGTAGTAGGAAGAATGGTCTCCCAAATATGTCCACATCCTCATCCCTGGAACCTGTGATGATGTTACCTTACTTTGCCAATGTGACTAAATTAAAGATTTTGAGATGGGGAAATTATCCTGGATTACCTTTGTGGACCCAGTATAATTACAAGGGTCCTTACAATTAGAGGGAGAAAAAAGAGAGCAAGAGATGTGAAAATGTTATTCTGTTGGTTTTGAAGATGGAGGAAGAAGCCAAGAGCTAAGTAATGCGGGTGGCCTCAAGCATGCAGCAAAGGTAACAAAACAGATTTTCCTGAGAATCTCCAAAAGATATGCAAACCTGCTGACACCCTGATTTTAGTAAAGTGAAACCTATTTCAGACATCTGACTTCTAGAATTATAAGATAATAACCTCATGTTGTTTTAAACCACTAAGTGCCTGGTAATTTGTTACAGTAGCAATAGGGTACCAATACAGTTCCCCTCAGAACTCAGGCAATGACTGCAGGGCCACCCTCCCACCATATTATTTTAACACTGCACCATCTTATTCGGGCAAACAGAGTCTAAAATTAGGCTTTGCAAGCCCCCTGCATTTTAACTGTGGAATGGATGCTAAATAGATAAGTAATGGATTGGCAATGAGGACTCCCAGATGAGATATTCCACATCAGAGCCTGGGCATGGTGTGCCAGATTAGCAGAAAGGATACACAATGTGGCTGCAGCTCACAGTTTTCAGCCAGAGGGACCCAGAGTGAGGCCATATCAATCAGGAAGAGGTATCAGGCTCTGAACAAGCTGAGAGAGAAAAAGCAGACTCTGCATTTAATCAGCCATAGAATCAGAACAGCAATCAGAAACTAGGTGGGAGGCCCAGGAGTGAAAAAAGAATAGTTTAAGACATAAAGGTTTTTTTTCTTCTGTACATATGAGTCGTGATGCAGATGTGTTTATGACAAAAGTACAGCTACTTAAATTAAACTCCATCTCTCTCTATTCCTACCTCCCCTAACAGTTATATTGGCATCCATATTCTTTCTTCTAATTACCTTTGCTTCTTCAAACAACTTCAAACATTTCTTGTTCTATAAACTTTTGACTCTCTACATTATTAGATGAGAACCTTAGCATCTTCCTCATTCCTTTCACTTCTCCTCACATCCTTTCATCTTCTAAATTCTTTATTTTCATATCTTCTTCTAGTAAACATAGTTTTCTGAAATTGATTCTAGAAACTTAAAACTAATAACATTATTCAGATAACTTAGATGACATAAATAAGATTTTTTAATGCAGTGCCAAGTTAAAATATAATCCTATTGCATCTTAATGTGACCCTAATTCTGAACTCTCAGATTATCCAACAGATAATGTACATAGCATCAAGTTCAAGTGAATGTCCATTTTCACCATCTATCAATTGCCTTCATCCTAAGTTGAGGCTTTTCAAAATTCTCATTCAGCTATTTCTTTTCAAAGGCTGCTGTTTATATATGGTTTTATAATACCTCTTCATTTTCTTCTAGGTTGGATCTAACATTTATTTTCATATCTTCTTTCTTGGTTTATTGTCTTGTTTTGTTGGAAATAAATTTTCCACTGAATTCCTTAGTAAAACAACATTCAACATAAATGTAATGAATATCACATGACTGATAATGCCTTTATTCTTTCTTTACATTAACTGTTTCATTTGGAACAGAATTCTAGGTAGAAAATAATTTTCTTACTAAAAGCTAAATGCGTCAATCCATTGTTTTCTAATGTCCAATGCTACTGATGAGATATCTGATACTATTCTTACTCCAGTTCACTTGTCTTTAAATTTTTGATTTGTTACTGTTTTAGTTTACTTAGTTTTAGTACTTTTAATGTCCTCAAAGAAGCTTTTAGGTGTTCCCTTTAACTTTTTGTTGTTGTTTTAATTTTGCATAATGTACATTCATTGCACACAAGGCTCTAAGTTGACTCTTTTAATTTGAAGATTGTTTTCCTTCAGATCCAGAAATTTCTCTTTCTGTAATCTCTTTGACAATATTACCTCCTCAAGTTTTTCTGTCCTTTCTAGAATTTCGATTAATCTGATTTTTTAAATCCTAGATTGATTCCTTATATCTTTTTCCTCTCTTCTGTTTCATCTATTTTTTCCTACTTAGCTTAGGTTTCCTCAACTTCATGTTCCAATTTTCTCTTGATTTAATACCTTATTTATAAAGTATATCACAAATAAGAATAGTTTATAAATCATAAGTGTATAGCTTAATGAATCTTCACAAAAATACCTGTGCAACTATCATGCTGGTGAATAAATAGAATATATCTCCCAGCTCAGTAGTCCTGGCCGTGTCCCCTATCAATCACTAGCCTTTCATATGTAAACAGTATTATGATGTTTTTTTGAATTTCTGAATTTTATTTAATTTTTTATACAGCAGGTTCTTATTAGTTATCCATTTTATACATATTAGTGTATATATGTCAATCCCAATCTCCCAATTCATCCCACCACCACCCCTCCCCCACCACCTTCCCCCCTTGGTGTCCATAATTGTAAACAGTATTATGATTTTTAACAGCAAATATTACCTAGACCTGGTACAGAAATTAATAAATTTGAGTATTATAAATGTATTCTTTTCTGTCTGGTTTATTTCACTCAACATAATTTTTGTGAAATTTACCCATTTTATTACATATAGCTGTAGCTTATTGTATAGTAAACTTGTAATTTTCTGATAATAAACTACTTTGCTTAATTCTGTGATCAGCATGTGCATGTGAAGAAAGTACCTAAGGCCAAGGAAAGAGTCATCCCAAAAGCACTGAGGGAATATTTGCAAACAGGCTCTGAACAGTGCCTGTCCCTTCTGTACACTGCCAAGCATGTGACAGGCACTTCATACATATCTATTGAAAGAGTCACAAATTTTTTTTTTTTTTTTTTTTTTTTTACGTTACGCGGGCCTCTCACTGTTGTGGCCTCTCCCGTTGCGGAGCACAGGCTCCGGACGCGCAGGCTCAGCGGCCATGGCTCACGGGCCCAGCCGCTCCGTGGCATGTGGGATCTTCCCGCACCGGGGCACAAACCCACGTCCCCTGCATCGGCAGGCGGACTCTCAACCACTGCGCCACCAGGGAAGCCCAAGAGTCACAAATTTTATATCAACAATATTGGAAAGTTAAAATGAGTTATTTTTAGAAAACATTAAATAAGAGCAAATATAATTCAAAAGAAATAGGTTACTGTGAAGATAAATAACCGTCAATGAAATCACATTTGTAGACAGAAATAAAAATTCTCTTAACCCAAAAAACATCTGCTAGAATATGGGAAATAAGAACTTCCTTAATCAACTTGTAGAAAGTAAATTGGAACCTCTACTTTGAAGAATAAATTGACATCATCTAATAGGCTTGAAATAGCCAAGGACTGAGCGATACTGATCTTAAGTATAAATCTTAGAGGAACTCTGGGTCTTCTAACATGTGTCATCATCAGGAAACAAATCCAACTTAGGTCAATGCAGAATTGTTTCTAATAGAGCAAAATGAGAACAATTCAAAGGTCTACTTTAGGTAAATAGATTAAAACTTATGATGTAATCAAATAATAAAATAATATAGAGAAGCTAGGTTTATATGTACCCACTTGGATAATTCTTGAAAATATTCTGTTAAATGAAAAATATGAAAGAAGGATGTTTCACCCGATTCTTTGTACAATGCATTTGAGTAAATTAAATAAACATATGCAACACTATATATTGGCATGGATTCATTTATATGAAGTAAAATTTATAAAAAGGACTGAAAAATAAATAGCAAATATATGATATTTGAGATATGATCTTCTACAGAAAAAGGAAAGTGAATGCCTTGGGGAGGATGGCAAGTAAAAATTAGGTCTTCAACTTTATCAGTAATGTTTTATTTCTATCACATAAAAACAATCAAAGAAATACTTATAAGGAAAACTGGCAAACTCTTACTGTTTGTTAATGATGTTTGTATACATAGATATTTGTTGTTTCATATTTATTTACTTTTCTGAATTTAATCTATTATCCTAAATTTTATTACTTAAAATTAAAAAAATAAAAATATATAATGTTCAAATGTCCTGTATGTTTTTATTTATCATTTATATTTTTAATAATCTTAACCATATAGAACCAACCTTAATATGCAAAAATAAGACATTTGTTTGAAGTACGGTACAGTCATGCAAAGGTAAATAGTTGTGTTTTTTTTGCGGTACGTGGGCCTCTCACTGTTGTGGCCTCTCCTGTTGCGGAGCACAGCCTCCGGACACGCAGGCTCAACGGCCATGGCTCACAGGCCCAGCCTCTCCACGGCATGTGGGATCTTCCCAGACCAGGGCACAAACCCATGTCCCCCTGCATTGGCAGGCGGACTGTCAACCACTGCGCCACCAAGGAAGCCCAGGTAAATAGTTTTTAAATGATATTATAAGGAATCACTTAACAGCACTGAAACGTTTCCACAGTATATCGTATAGCTGGTCACCCCTCCAAAACTTAACTAGCAGCAAGAGCACTGAAAATTTTAATTTACTCTTGTTGATGTTGTTGACAGTTACTATGAAAAAGAGATGTGTGTGGGAAGTAGGCATTAGAAGGTAGGTGTTGGAGGATTGAATCAAAAGGAAGTTATATAGTTATTTTCCACATATTTCCAGAAATGGAAAATCTGTCCTTGAATTTGTAATGACTGTGTTCTTTCCCTGCCTGGAAAGATTATACTTTTGTTTTTTCTAAAGCTCTTGATAGACTTTCCAGTTCTGCTGTGAAAGATTATTAGAGGAATAGGATTTTTACAAAGGAGGTGAGTACCCTGAAGAGAGACTAGGATGAAGGGGAGTCCGGTTTAGGATTGTTCTAACACATTGTTCCATTGTGAAGATAGAAGAGCTTATCTATGGCCAGAGGAGCATCAAGGTTAGTGGGGAATATCATAAATTGTCACTCAAGACTCAAGGTTCTCTGCCTGGAAGATCCAGGCAGATGTACCAGGGCAGGTGATACACACATAAAGGTGGTTTGACGCTGTCAGTGATTTAAAACCTAGACTGCAGATTACCTGGTTATCACATGAATTGCTTCAATTTCCAGATTGTTATTTGAGACTCCACATGTCACTCATCATGCTTCATAGGAAAGGTCTACTAATTAAACCTCAGGATACTTTTAAATTCTGGGAAACCACTGTGCACCGCTCCATGAATTATTTTTGGAGGCAGAGAAACTGCCTGCTGCAAAACAAGTCCCTTCTTTGAAGAGTCATCTTTATACTCACTTGGAAATTTTTTGAACTAAATAAAATCAGGATTTTTAAAAAATCCTACCTTTCACATGCTGAAAATTTGCAAAAGTTATGCATTTTATATTTTAAGAATTCTCTTCTCTCCTGTTAGTCTGATGATCAATTCAAATTCAGTATCTTAATTGAATTGTGGTTCTGCTACTGGAAATGTGATATGATTCAATACAGAAACTTCAAAATAGAAGATTATGTTGACTCCTATGGATGCAGGTTTATCTAACATACCAGTGGAAAGAAAGTCTTATTCAAACCAAACATAATTTAGGGTACATGATAGGCTTTCAATATATAAAGAACTCTGTGAAAAAGAAAACATTTGAACTGAATCAGAAAGGATGCTAGAGCATAGGCATAGGCATCACTGGAACAAAGGCAAGAAGGAAGAAAAGCATGTTTGTGAAATCAACAGTTCCAATTATTCTGAACTCAAACAAGAATAAGTTCCTATTTCCTTGTGTATAACTGTGGGATTTTAAAGTCTTTCTAATAGTTCTAAAAATCTTTAGAATAGTATATTTAGTGGATTCATCTTAAGCATATATAGCCTTTCTAAACATATATTCATTTATTTGGAAAATAATCACTTTACGTTTGTCTAATTGAGTGCTCTATGATTTTTGCAATGTCTCATTAATGATTGTATTTGTGCAATGTTATTATTTATTTTATATGTGAGGAAATTGACATTAAAATATAGAGATGTATGTGTTATTCTCTATATTTCATTTGATTCTTATTGTTGTGTAGAATTCCATTGGAGAACTGTGCATCAATACTTTATTCTGTTGGCATAAGGATAGTTTCAAGTTTGGGGCAATTATGAACACCACTGATATCAACACTCTTATATTTGCATCCCAGTGTACAATATTACCTAAGAATGAAATCAATGGGCCTTAGGGTATTCATATTTTTAACTTTATGAAAAAAAGGTACAATTAAAAATGTTTAAAAGGAAAATAAAAGAAAGACTATCTTTATAATTTCAAAACTAAGCCAGGAATTTATGTCAGAGTATCAGTGTGTTGAAAATTTTAATAATAATTGAGAAAGTGACTTTCCTAAGTCACATGACTAACAACTGTCAAAGACACAACTTGGGACTTTTTATTCCAAGCCCAATAGTAGAATTGGGTCCAATTACCCTTTAATCAATAAGTTGAATGAAAACCACATCAGGATATAAGGAAAATGAAAAGTTAGCTATTAATTCAGTGTGGTATTGAGCCAGCTACAATTCATTTGAATCAGTATTTTTAACCTAAATGCAGATGTACATTCTTTTGGAAAAACAGCATTTAACTATCAGATTAGTTTCTTTACCTTCATAATCATATTTCCTAGGTTGGTAAGCATATTTAGAACAACAAAATAATGAATCGTTATATTATAGAAAGCAATTCTCATTACTTATTGACCACTGGAGAAAAATAAAGCTACTAGAGGATTATAAAACCTGATTCATTTTTGATAATTTCTATTTAAAACCACTAAGCTTAAAAAATTACAGGGTAAAAATAATATAAGGATATTTTACTTGTGACTGAATTACCAAATAATAGAACACCGCAGAGAATAAAGCCACATTTTTGGTAGGTGAATCAATGAAATACAGATTTTTTTTAAATCAGAGTACATCATTTCACTAATGCGATTCTTGGTTTTTCCAAGCAAGATTGAATTTAAGAAACTAGGAAAAACATGTCACTAGCTTTTATATTTAAAAGGCATATTTTAGTCATTACTTACTCTCTGTGTCCTTCTATCTTTGCAGAAGATGGGCTTTCTGGAGAGCTGGAAAGCTAACATCAGATATATTGCTCAGGAAGGGCAAAGGCCTGACAATGCTTTCTCCCCTCATCCAGCCTTGTTGGTACCATTTGTTCAAGATTAAGAGGGCCTGATGTCTGTAAACATTTCTATAAAAGGAAAAGCAAGGAATTTAAGTTATTTGCAGAGCCTTGGATAAATATATTGGGACTAGAATCTAATTTTACTGGGGATAGATAATAGATATCTACAGTCCCTTCTTACCAAACTCTTACCCATTCAGACTGTTATTTTCTGTTTAAATTTTTAAGTGTTTAGTTTTAAATGTCTTAACTTTCTCCATTAAACAGAAATATTATAAATGCTTGTGAAAAAAATCACAAAGGTTTTTGTTAGGGGGGAGATTTACACATGAATTTTAGTAGATTTAGGCATTTGACTAAAATTCTATCTGTTTTCTCAGCAATGTTCTGAATATTTCCAAATTCTCATTAATAGTTTTTCTTCAGTTATTGCTCCCAATTAACCTTTATAGCTTCTTTAATACAAAAACACTGCATTTTCTATCATCTGCATTTATATCTTGCTAATAACCTTCTCCATCTCCATCTTTTGATTTCACATCTAATTATTTTGAGATTTCTATCACCTAAGTGTGGTAAAACCACTGTTATCATAACTTCTTTTCATTAAAAAATTCAAATTTACCTTATCATTGTTCATTGCTCAACATCCTGCTATATGCTGTGACCCTGAGTGGCTTTATAAACTTGTCTGTTATTTCCGAAGCCTTAGCCCATGATTCTCTAAATATATCCTGATAGCGCTAGATGAGTTTTGATTTAATCAAGCTGAAGAGTTTTACGCCCATCAATATGCACCCAGAATTTAAGTTTTTCCATTTAAATAGTCTATAAATACACATGTCAAAACAAAGCACTAGCATTCCCATGTTTGTAAACACATACACACACACGCACACGCACACACATACACAAAGTAAACATTTAAAGAATAATAATAATCATATCTAGTTATTTTCCAGGAATTATGCTAAGCTCTTTGAAGTAAAGAGGATTACTTTATTTAATCTTTACAAGACTCCATGCAGTAGGCATTATGATTTATCCCATTTTACAAATAAACTAACTCTTTACGTTATCTGTGTTCACCACCCCCACTCAGTTACTTCTCTAAATTTATCTCCTTCTACTTTCCTTTCTTCCTGCAGTCCATACTCCCCAGCTTTCCTCCATCACCCTAACCCAAGCACCAGCACACAGTTCTGCAAACTATCTAACCATGCTCCCACCTCAAGGCCATTGCACACTTATTCCATTACTTCAAAATTTAAACATCTGTAACAGAATCCACTTCACAACTGTTTTTATTGACTTAATATTCTTATCGTTCCAGTCTGAAAAAAGATATGCCACCGTCAACATACTGTTTTTGAAATACAATAAAGTAGATCTCAGGGATATCTCCCCACAAAAAGCAAGAGGGTCATTTACCATCACAAAAAATCATGACAAAGAAGAAATTCAAATTGAATACAGTCAACCCATTAAACAGAATTTTATCCCCTGACAATTATTGGGACTTGACTAATAAAAGCAAATTTAATTTTCCTATCTAGGAAATGGGTCACTTAGTGTTATTTTTTAATAAAAATGACAATAAAATTGGCGAAATCAATTACTGATCTACATATGATTTGGCTCTATGATAAAAATAGGATAATTTTATAAGTGCACCAACAATGATAAATCAGAAAATCAATTGTATGCAATTTAATTTATTACTATATCTACAATTTTAGAAATATCATCTACATAATTCCTACATTATTTTTACAGAAAAGTTAGAAATGAAGAAACCTCTTTGTCAAAATCATGGAAGGTTTTCTTTGTGCAATATTTAACTGCTCTCTTCAAGGATATTTGAAAAAAACAATTTGGGTTAACTGATGGCTACTTTAGAAACAGTGTCATGGTTTTCTGTTGATTTCTCTTCTCCTTTAGTGAATTTCTGCTGTGATTGCACAGGCACTAGAGTTTAATTTATTTGTTGTTATAATGACTGGTGCAGAACAAATATATTTTTTCCTTCTTGAGGCACTATCTTATAATGGTAGAGGAAAAACGTTTACATGCTGTTAAAATGTATAAACTCATCCGTACTTCCCCTAAAGGTCTGTTCATTTGATCTTAGATAAAATTATTTTATTGTGAAAACATCTCATATTTATTTCTAATGCTGGTTAAATAATTCAAAATCAACTAAGTCAATTTCAATCAGAAGTATATTTAAAATATATTAAGAATATATGTTGATATTTTTAATAAAATAACCCAATCATTTCTATGACACTTTTTTTCTTTATGATAACTAAGATTAATAAATACTGAATTGGAGTTTCTTTTTTAATAATAATTTCAAAATGTATCCATCCAATTCAGAATTGTCATTTATAGATTTACTCAGAAAACTGGAAATCCTATTCAAACAATATCGCTAAATCTTAGTACATTTCAGAAGTGTTCTTGTGGATTTATCACCAGAGCTATAAACTTAAACACAAGAAACAAAACCAATCCTCTATTTTAAAGTACAAATACAGTTTTCATTGTTCGTTTTTATTTTCTCCTTTCTTCCTACCATTTAATTGAGTTCATCTCCATCCACCCCACTTCCTTAAATTCTTCCAGCCTCAGACTTAAAAGAGTTTACACTGTGGAGTTATATGAACAACATGAAATAGAATGACTGAAGAAAGTTAATAAACATATGGTAGTTACATGATAAATGTGGTTAGTGATAACATGGTTGTAAAAAGTAATATAATTAAATTTCCAGAGTCAAAGGCAGCTTGTGTAGTCTATACAAGGGGCAGTGTAATGTAGTGAATGAATCTTGCTTTTATTTGAAATAGTTTGATTGATTTTCAAATATTTTTAAAGCAAAATTAGAAAATGTTAAGTCAAAGTACTCTGCAAATGATAAAAGACAATTATCAAAGATAACAGCAATAAAAAGGCAGTACTTAAACTTAGAACTTCATGTTGAAAGCTGTGATCTCACCATGTGAAATATTTTAGAAAATGTCATCAAAACCTGCTACCTTAAAAGGTGAGCAGACTTTGAAGAAAATGAATGCAAAATAACATTTAGACGAACAGTACAGCAGCATAGGGAAACTGATTTCAAAAGACAGAAAAAACAAAACAGACAATCCTGGATCAAGTATGTATTAGAGTTCATGAGACTAGAAGAGCAAAATTGGCATGCACTGTTTGTAACATACAAACCATTCTAGATGCAACAATTTAGATCTTTGATTTCTTGAACAAATGGAATTTTTTAAAGAATTATTTATTTTATATTTATTAGCCTCATCTTATTTAGTCCTAGCTTCATTTTAGAAATTCTTTCCTCTTCAAAAGAAATGTTTTTCCACCTTCAAGATGGCAGAGGACTAAGTTGTGGAAATCACCTTCCTCCCCACAAATACATCAAAAATACATCTACATGTGGAACCACTCCTACAGAACACTTTATGAATGTTGGCAGAACACCTCAGACTTACCAAAAGGAAAGAAACTTCCCACATACCTGGGTCGAGCAAAAGAAAAAACAGAGACAAAGGAATAGGGATAGGACCTGCACCTCTGGGAGGGAGCTGTGAAGGAGGAAAGGGGAAGCTTCAGAGCAACAGAAGAGAGCGCAGCAACAGGGGGTCAGAGGGCAAAGCAGAGAGATTCCTGCACAGAGGATGGGTGCCGACCAGCACTCAACAGCCTGAGAGGCTTGTCTGCTCACCCACTGGGGCAGGTTGGGGCTGGGAGCTGAGTGAGGCTCGGGCTTCAGAGGAGTTCAGATCCAGGGAGAGGACTGAGGTTGGCTGCGTGAACACAGCCTGCAGGGGCCTAGTGTGCCACAGCTAGCCAGGAGAGAGTCCAGGAAAAAGTCTGGACCTGCCTAAGGGGCAAGAGACCATTGTTTTGGGGTGCACGAGGAGAAGAGATTCAGAGCACCACCTAAATGAGCTCCAGAGATGGGCTTGGGCCGTGGCTATCAGCACTACACCAGAGAAGGACATGAGATGCTAAGGCTGCTGCTGCAGCCACAAAGACCTGTGCACAAGCACAGGTCACTATCCACACCGCCCCTCCCTGGAGCCTGTGCAGCCCACCACTACCAGGGTTCCATGATCCAGGGACAACTTCCCTGTGAGAACACACGGCTTGTCTCAGGCTGTTGTAATGTCACGCTGGCCTCTGCCGCCGCAGGCTCGCCCCACATTCCGTAACCCTCCATCCCCCCGGCCTGAGTGAGCCAGAGCCCCCTAATCAGCTGATACTTTAACCCCATCCTGTCTGAGTGAAGAACAGATGCCCTCAGGCCACCTATACGCAGAGGCAAGGCCAAATCCAAAACTGAACCCCAGGAGCTGTGCGAACAAAGAAGAGAAAGGGAAATCTCTCCCAGCAGCCTCAGGAGCAGCGGATTAAATCTCCTCAATCAACTTGATGTACCTTGCATCTGTGGAATACCTAAATAGACAACAAATCATCCCATAATTGAGGCGGTGGACTTGGGGAGCAACTGTAGACTTGGGATTTGCTATATGCAACTGACTGATTTCTGGTTTATGTTTATCTTAGTTTAGTATTTAGAGTTTAATATAATCTGTAGATTCATTTATTGATTTGGTTGCTCTCTTCCTTTTATTTTTAACATAGATATATTTTTTTCCCTTTTCTCTTTTTCTGAGCGTATGCTTCTTTTTGTGACTTTGTCTGTATAGCTTTGCTTTTACCATTTGTCCTAGGGTTCTGTCTATCCATTTTTGTTGTTGTTGTTGTTTTTAGTATAGTTTTTAGTGCTTGTTATCATTGGTGGATTTGTTTTTTGGCTTGGTTGCTCTCTTCATTCTTTCATTTATTTATTACTTTTCAATTTTTAATAATTTCTTTTAATTTTAATAACTTTATTTCTTTTTATTTATTATTTTCTTTCTTTCTTTCATTTTTTCTCCCTTTTCTTCTGAGCCATGTGGCTGACAGGGTCTTTGTGCCCTGGCATGGTGTCAGGCCTGTGCCTCTGAGGTGGGAGGACTGAGTTCAAGACACTGGCCCACCACAGACCCCCCAGCTCCCCATAATATCAAATGGTGAAAGCTCTCCCAGAGATCTCCATCTCAATACTAAGATCCAGTTCTACTCAACAACCAGCAGGCTACAGTGCTGGACCCCCTATGCCAAACAACTAGCAAGACAGGAACACAACCCCATACATTAGCACAGAGGCTGCCTAAAATCATAATAAGGCCACAGATACACAAAAACACACCACCAGACGTGGACCTGCCCACCAGAAAGACAAGATCCAGACTCATCGACCAGAACACAGGCACTAGAGGCCTCCACCAGGAAGCCTACACAACCTCCTGAACCAACCTTAGCCACTGGGGGCAGACACCAAAAACAATGGGAACTACAAACGTGCAGCCTGCAAAAAGGAGACCCCAAACACAGTAAGTTAAGCAAAATGAGAAGACAGAGAAACACACAGCAGATGAAGGAGCAAGGTAAAAACCCACCGGATTAAACAAATGAAGAGGAAATAGGCAGTCTCCCTGAAAAAGAATTCAGAGTAATGAAAGTAAAGATGATCCAAAATCTTGGAATTAGAATGGAGAATAAAGAAAAAACAATGAAAAGAATTGAGGACAGTCTTAGAGACCTCTGTGACAACATTAAATGCACCAACATTTGAATTATAGGGGTCCAAGAAGAAGAGAAAAAGAAAGGGACTGAGAAAATATTTGAAGAGATTATATTTGAAAACTTCCCTAATATGGGAAAGGGAATAGTCAATCAAGTCCAGGAAGCACAGAGAGTCCCATACAGGATAAATGCAAGGAGAAACACGCCAAGACATACTAATCAAACTATAAAAAATTAAATACAAAGAAAAAATATTAAAAGCAGCAATGGAAAAACAACAAATAACATACAAGGGAATCCCCATAAGGTAAACAGCTGAAATTCTGCAAGCCAGAAGGGAGTGGCAAGACATATATAAAGTGATGAAAGAGTAAAACCTAAAACGAAGATTACTCTATTCAGCAAGGATCTCATTCAGATTTGACAGAGAAATTAAAAGCTTTACAGACAAGCAAAAGCTAAGGGAATTCAGCACCACCAAACCAGCTTTACAACAAATGCTAAAGGAACTTCTCTAAGTAGGAAAAACAAGACAAAGAAAAGACCTACAATAACAAACCAAAAACAATTAAGAAAATGGTAACAGTAATATACATATCAATAATTACCTTAAATGTAAATGGATTAAATGCTCCCACCAAAAGACATAGATTGGCTGGGTGGATTCAAAAACAAGACTCATATATATATGCTGCCTACAAGAGACACACTTCAGACCTAGGGAAACATACAGACTGAAAGTGAGGGGATGGAAAAAAATATTTCATGCAAATGGAAATCAAAGGAAAGCTGGAGTAACAATTCTCATATTAGACAAAAAGGACCTTAAAATAAAGACTATTACAAGAGACAAGGAAGGACACTACACAATGATCAAGGGATCAATCCAAGAAGAAGATATAACAATTGTAAATATTTATGCACCCAACAGAGGAGCACCTCAATACATAAGGCAGATGCTAACAGCCATAAAAGGGGGACTCAACAGAAACACAGTCATAGCAAGGGACTTTAACACCCCACTTTCACCAATGGACAGATCATGCAAAATGAAAATAAAAATGAAACATAAGCTTTACTATTTTTTAATTTTTTTTAACATCTTATTGGAGTATAATTGCTTGAAAATGGTGTGTTAGTTTCTGCTTTATAACAAAGTGAATCAGTTATACACATACATATGTCCCCATATCTCTTCCCTCTTGCATCTCCCTCTCTCCCACGCTCCCTATCCCACCCTTCTAGGTGGTCACGAAGCCCCGAGCGGATCTCTCTGTGCTATGTGGCTGCTTCCCACTAGCTATCTATTTTATGTTTGGTAGTGTATATATGTACATGCCACTCTCTCACTTTCTCCCAGCTTACCCTTCCCCCTCCCCATGTCCTCAAGTCCATTCTCTAGTAGTTCTGCGTCTTTATTCCCATCTTGCCCCTAGGTTTTTCATGACTTTTTTTTTTTTTTTTTTTTTTAGATTCCATATATATGTGTTAGCACACAGTATTTGTTTTTCTCTTTCTGACTTACTTCACTCTGTATGACAGACACTAGGTCCATCCACCTCACTACAAAAATCTCAGTTTCATTCCTTTTTATGGTTGAGTAACATTCCATTGTATATATATGCCACATCTTTATCCATTCATCTGCTTCTGGACACTTCGGTTGCTTCCATGTCTTGGCTATTGTAACTAGAGTTGCAATGAATATTTGGGTGCGTGACTATTTTTGAATTATGGTTTACTCAGAGTATATGCCCAGTAGTGGGATTTCTGGGTCATATGGTAGTTCTATTTTTAGTTTTTTAAGGAAGCTCCATACTTTTCTCCATAGTGGCTGTAACAGTTTATATTCCCACCAACAGTAAAAGAGGGTTCCCTTTTCTCCACACCCACTCCAGCATTTATTGTTTGTAGATTTTTTGAAGATGGTCATTCTCTCCGATGTGAGACAATATCTCATTGTAGTTTTGATTTGCATTTCTCTACTGATTAATGATGTTGAGTATTCTTTCATGTGTTTGTTGGCAATCTGTATATCTTCTTTGGAGAAATATCTATTTAGGTCTTCTGCCCATTTTTGGATTGGGTTGTTTGTTTTTTTAATATTGACCTGTATGAGCTGCTTGTAAATTTTGGAGATTAATCCTTGGTTAGTTGCACCATTTGCAAATATTTTCTCCCATTCTAAGGGTTGTCTTTTCATCTTGTTTATGATTTCCTTTGCTGCACGAAAGATTTTAAGTTTCATTAGGTCCCATTTGTTTATTTTTGCTTTTATTTCCATTTCTCTAGGAGGTGGGTCATAAAGGATCTTGCTATGATTTATGTCATAGAGTGTTCTGCCTATGTTTTCCTCTAAGAGTTTGATAGTATCTGCCTTACATTTAGGTCTTTAATCCATTTTGAGTTTATTTTTGTGTATGGTGTTAGGGAGTGTTCTAATTTCATTCTTTTACATGTAGCTGTCCAGTTTTCTCAGCACCACTTATTGAAGAGGCTGTCTTTTCTCCATTGTATAATCTTGCCTCCTTTATCAAAAATAAGGTGACCGTATGTGCATGGGTTTATCTCTGGGTTTTATATCCTGTTCCATTGATCTACATTTCTGTTTCTGTGCCAGTACTGCCTTGATTACTGTAGCTTTGTAATATAGTCTGAAGTCAGGGAGCCTGATTCCTCCAGCTCCATTTTTTTCCTCAAGATTGCTTTGGCTATTCCAGGTCTTTTGTGGTTCCATACAAATTGTGAAATTTTTTGTTCTAGTTCTGTGAAAAATGCCATTGGTAGTTTGATGGGGATTGCATTGAATCTGTAGATTGCTTTGGGCAGTATAGTCATTTTCACAATGTTGATTCTTCCAATCCAAGTATATGGTATATCTCTCCATCTATTTGTATCATATTTCATTTCTTTCATCAGTGTCTTATAATTTTCTGCATACAGGTCTTTTGTCTCCTTAGGTAGGTTTATTCCTAGATATTTTATTCTTTTTGTTGCAATGGCAAATGGGAGTGTTTTCTTGATTTCACTTTCAGATTTTCATCATTAGCGTATAGGAATGCAAGAGATTTCTGTGCATTAATTTTGTATCCTGCTACTTTATGAAATTCATTGATTAGTTCTAGTAGTTTTTTTGGTAGCATCTTTAGGTTTCTCTATGTAGTATTATGTCATCTGCAAACAGTGACAGCTTTACTTCTTTTCCAATTTGGATTCCTTTTATTTCTTTTTCTTCTCTGATTTCTTTGGCTAAAATTTCAAAACTACATTGAATAATAGTGGTGAGAGTGGTCAACCTTGTCTTGTTCTTGATCTTAGTGGAAATGTTTTCAGTTTTTCACCACTGAGGATGAAGTTGGCTATGGGTTTGTCATATATGGCCTTTATTATGTTGAAGAAAGTTCCCTCTATGCCTACTTTCTGGAGGGATTTTATCATAAATCAGTGTTGAATTTTGTCAAAAGCTTTCTTTGCAACTATTGAGGTGATCATATGTTTTTTCTTCTTCAATTTGTTAATATGGTGTATCACGTTGATTGATTTGCATATATTGTAGAATGCTTGCATTCCTGGGATAAACCCCAATTGATAATGGTGTATGATTCTTTTAATGTGCTGTTGGATTCTGTTTGCTAGTATTTTATGGAGGATTTTTGCATCTATGTTCTTCAGTGATATTGGCCTGGCATTTTCTTTCTTTGTGACATCTTTGTCTGGTTTGGTATCAGAGTGATGGTGGCCTCGTAGAATGAGTTTGGGAGTGTTCCTCCCTCTGCTATATTTTGGAAGAGTCTGAGAAGGATAGGTGTTAGCTCTTCTCTAAATGTTTCATAGAATTTGACTGTGAAGCCATCTGGTCATGGGCTTTTGATTGTTGAATGATTTTTAACACAGTTTCAATTTCAGTGCTTGTGATTAGTCTGTGCATATTTTCTATTTCTTCCAGGTTCAGTCTCAGAATGTTGTGCATTTCTTAGAATTTGTCCATTTCTTCCAGGTTGTCCATTTTATTGGCATGTAGATGCTTGTAGTAATCTCTCATGAACCTTTGTATTTCTGCAGTGTCAGTTGTTACTTCTCCTTTTTCATTTCTAATTGTATTGATTTCACTCTTCTCCCTTTTTTTCTTGATAAGTCTAGCTTATGATTTATCAGTTTTGTTTTTCCTCTCAAAGAACCAAATTTTAGTTTTATTGATCTTTCCTATCATTTCCTTCATTTCTTTTTCATTTATTTCTAATCTGGTCTTTATGATTTCTTTCCTTCTGCTAACTTCGGGGGTTCTTTGTTCTTCTTTCTCTAATTGCTTTAGGTTTAAGGTTAGGTTGTTTATTTGAGATGCTTCTTATTTCTTAAGGTAGGATTGTATTGCTATAAACTTCCCTCTTAGAACTGCTTTTGCTGCATCCCATAGGTTTTGGGTCATTGTGTTTTTATTGTCATTTGTTTCTAGGTATTTTATGATTTCCTCTTTCATGTCTTCAGTGATTTCTTGGTTATTAAGTAGTGTGTTGTTTAGCCTCCATGTGTTTGTAATTTTTACAGATTTTTTCCAGTAATTGATATCTAGTTTCACGGCATTCTGGCCAGAAAATATACTTGATATGATTTCAATTTTCTCAAATTTACCAAGGCTTGATTTGTGACCCATGACATGATCTATCCTGGAGAATGATCCATGAGCACTTGAGAAGAATGTGTATTCTGTTGTTTTTGGATGGAATGTCCTATAAGTATCAAATAAGTCCATCTTGTTTAATGTATCATTTAAAACTCGTATTTCCTTATTTATTTTCATTTTGGAGGATCTTTCCATTGGTGAAAGTGGGGTGTTAAAGTCCCCTACTATGAATGTGTTACTGTCGATTTCCCCTTTTATGGCTGTTAGTATTTACCTTATGTATTCAGGTGCTCCTATGTTGGGTGCATAAATATTTACAATTGTTATATCTTCTTCTTGGATTGATCCCTTGATCATTATGTAGTATCCTTCTTTGTCTCTTGTAATAGTCTTTATTTTAAAGTCCTTTTTTGTCTGATATGAGAATTGCTACCACAGCTTTCTTCTGATTTCCATTTGCATGGAATATCTTTTTCCATCCCCTCACTTTCAGTCTGTATGTGTCTCTAGGTCTGAAGTGGGTCTCTTGTAGACAGCATATATACGGGTCTTGTTTTTGTATCCATCCAGCCAATCTATGTCTTTTGGTTGGAGCATTTAATCCATTTACATTTAAGGTAATTATCGATATGTATGTTCCTATTACCATTTTTTAAATTGTTTTGAGTTTATTATTGTAGGTCTTTTCCTTCTCTTTTGTTTCCTGCCTAGAGAAATTCCTTTAGCATTCCTTTAGCATTCATTTAGCATTTCCTGCCTAGAGAAATTCCTTTAGCATTCCTTTACAAAGCTGGTATTGTGGTGCTGAATTCTCTTAGCTTTTGCTTGCTGTAAAGGTTTTAATTTCTCTGTGGAATCTGAATGAGGTCCTTGCTGGGTAGAGGAATCTGGGTTGTAGGTTTTTCTCCTTCATCACTTTAAATATGTCCTGCCACTCACTTCTGGCTTGCAGAGTTTCTGCTGAAAGTTCAGTTGTTAAATTTATGGGGATTCCCTTGTGTGTTATTTTTGTTTTTCCCTTGCTGTGTTTAATATTTGTTCTTTGCATTTAATATTTGATAGTTTGATTAATATGTGTCTTGGAGGTTTCTCCTTGGATTTATTCTGTTTGTGACCCTCTGTGCTTCCTGAGCTTGATTAACTATTTCCTTTCCCATATTAGGGAAGTTTTCAACTATAATATTTTCAGATATATTCTCAGTCACTTTTTTTTCTCTTCTTCTTCTGGGACCCCTATAATTCGAATGTTGGTGCATTTAATGTTGTCACAGAGATCTCTGAGACTGTCCTCAATTATTTTCATTGTTTTCATTATTGTTTTCTTTATTCTGCTCTGCAGTAGTTATTTCCACTGTTTTATCTTCCCGGTCACTTACCCATTCTTCTGCCTCAGTCATTCTGCTATTGATCCCTTCTAGAGAATTTTTAATTTCATTTATTGTGTTGCTCATCACTGTTTGTTTGCTCTTTAGTCCTTCTAGGCCCTTGTTAAAGGTTTCTTGTATTTTCTCCATTCTATTTCCAAGAATTTGGATCATCTTTACTCATTATTCTGAATTGTTTTTCAGGGAGACTGCCTATTTCCTCTTCATTTGTTAGGTCTGGTGGGTTTTTGCCTTCTCCTTCATCTGCTGTGTGTTTTTCTGTCTTCTCATTTTGCTTATCTTACTGTGTTTGGGGTCTCCTTTTCACAGGCTACAGGTTCATAGTTCCCATTGTTTTTGGTGTCTGCCTCCAGTGGCTAAGGTTGGTTCAGTGGGTTGTGTAGGCTTCCTGGTGGACGGGACTAGTGCCTGTGTTCTGGTGGATGAGGCTGGATCTTGTCTTTCTGGTGGGCAGGTCCACGTCTGGTGGTGTGTTTTGGTGTGTCTGTGGCCTTATTATGATTTTAGGCAGCCTCTGTACTAAGGTATGGGGTTGTGTTCCTGTCTTGCTAGTTGTTTGGCATAGGGTGTCCAGCACTGTACCTTGCTGGTCTTTGAGTGGAGCTGGGTCTTGGCATTGAGATGGAGATCTCTGGGACATTTTCACCATTTGATATTACATGGAACTGGCAGGTCTCTTGTGGACCAGTGGCCTGAACGTGGCTCTCCCACCTCAGTGGCACAGCCCTGACAACTGGCTGGAGCAACAAGAGCCTGTCCTCCACATGGCTCAGAAAAAAAGGGAGGAAAAAAAGAAAGGAAGATAGAAGAATATAAAATAAAATAAAGTAAAATAAAATAAAATAAAATATTTAAAGTAAAAAATAATTATTAAGAAAAAAATATTTTTTAAGTAATAATAATAATAATAAAAAACCGGACAGACAGAACCCTAGGACAAATGGTAAAAGCAGACCTATACAGACAAAATCACACACAGAAGCATACATATACACACGAAAAAAAAGAAATAAAGGGAAATATATATATATATATATA